>NW_009196146.1:0-12031 GCF_000690835.1 Fulmarus glacialis | reverse complement strand
CTCCAACAGGTCCATGTCTTTCTTGTGCTGAGGGCTCCAGAGCTGGACGCAGTACTCCAGGTGGGGTCTCACCAGGGCAGAGTAGAGGGGTAGAGTCACCTCCCTCGACCTGTTGGCCACGCTTCTTTTGATGCAGCCCAGGATACGGTTGGCCTTCTGTGCTGCAAGCGTGCATGTCCAGCTTTTCATCCACCAGTACCCCTAAGTCCTTCTCGGCAGGGCTGCTCTCAATCCCTTCATCCCCCAGCCTGTATGGATACCAGGGGTTGCCCCGACCCAGGTGCAGGACCTTGCACTTGGCCTTGTTGAACCTCATGAGGTTCACACGGGCCCACTTCTCGAGCTTGCCCAGGTCCCCCTGGATGGCATCCCATCCCTCAGGCATGTCAACCGCACCACTCAGCTTGGTGTCATCTGCAAACTTGCTGGGCGTGCACTCGATCCCGCCGTCTATGTCATTGATGAAGATACTAAACGGTACTGGTCCCAATACGGACCCCTGCGGGACAGCACTTGTCACCGATCTCCATCTGGACATTGAGCCATTGACCACTACCCTCTGGATGTGACCATCCAACCAATTCCTCACCCACCAGACAGTCCACCCATCAAATCCATATCTCCCCAGTTTAGAGAGAAGGATGTTGTCGGGGACTGTGTCAGAGGCCTTACAGAGGTCCAGATAGACGACATCTGTGGCCCTTCCCATGTCCACTGATGTTGTCACATCCATAACCTCATTACGGTCTTCCTGTAAGTTTTGTTTCAGTTGAGGTGCCTCAAGTTAAACACAGCTGACAAATGCCAGTTATTGAATTGCTGAGAGTTCATTGCTTACTCACTAAGGAAATGTTTCCATTTCATGTATAGCGTACGTAGTTTCAAAAGGTGTTGTAGATTATATTATCTGGTACTGTTACATAGCACATATTTGTGTTGAGTGAGGTAAAATCTCACTGCTTTCATGGCGTGCTTTTTAAAATTTAAGTTTAGTATTTCACAGCAAGTCTGAATTGAATTTAGCTTCAACCCATTGCCTAATCTGCATTATTTAAAAAAAAAAAAAAAAAAAAAAAGAAATTCAACCTTAGAAATTAAGAGATGCCTGTGACCGAAATGCACCAAAGTACTGACAAATGGAAGCTGAGTTGTTTTATTAAGTTTGAACAGCCACTTGCTTACATACTGTATCCACACACAGTATGTATTTCACATCCTTCTCTATTATCTTCAAATACAGGTATAACCTTGGAAAACATTTAGCCAAATTTTATGGTTATGGTAAGATCATAAGAGTGGTTGTTCTGGACCAGATTTAAGATCCCTCTCCCCAGCATCGTAGGCACAGGGTGCCTAATAAAACCATTAGAAAAGGGCAAGCGTAAGAAGGTGTTTCCCTCAAAATACAGCTCCAATGCTGCAGCAGTTCAAGGCTTGTGGACTTTGTGAAGTGGGCTGGCATCCTTGATAATTAAAAGTCATTGATAAGTTTTTCTTCCAAGAATTTTTCCAGTCACCTCTTGAATCCATGTAAACTTTTACTATCTGTACTATCTTCTGGCAAGGAGCTTTACAGCTTAAATATGTGTTTTGTGAAGAACCTTGTTAGCCAGGGCAACAAATACCATTTGGTTTACTGAGTACTATCTAAATAAACAGTTTTTCTGCCATGCTTGATAGAAATCAATTCCCAGAATGTTCTCCGGGCAGCAAAGAGCTAGGGTATTCTGCAGAGAAGGGAAGGAAAGAAGTATCTGTCCTCACTACTGGTTGTGGAACAGAGATACAAGTAAAGCATGAGTAGAAGCTGTTATAACTTAGTCATTTAGGATTTTCACAACCTATTCTTTCAGTTGTCTCAGTGAATGATCACATAACCACTCTAAAGCTGGGGAGCTTTCTGCAGGGATGCTGACACCTGATTCAGCATCTACAAATGCTGACTTTATGTATATTCATCTATGCATTCTATGTTGAGTTCTTTACCAGACAACCCTTTTTAAATAACCAGAGGCTTAACTAGTTTTTTCTCTTTTTTAGGTACATAAAATGAAACCATATTGATATTATTATCCTGATCTTGCGCAAGAAATCCCTCAGGTTCCTATAAATTTGAAGGAAGTTATGCTCGTGAGTGGAAAGAATAGTTTTAGAGGTTACATAAATTTTGATAAAATTTATGAAGCCTTTTTTCTAAGTTAAAAGTTCTTAGGGTGGAAATCTGTTTACTTAAAAAAAAAAAACAAACCACAAAACAAAAAAACTCTTTATTTCTTCTCTCATTCAACAATGTTAAATTCCAGTGAAGTTAGTGGGGGTTTCAGAATTTGGCTTGCTATGTTTAAGGAGGGGCTTTTGAAAGAGTGTATAGTCTAATTCTTCATATTTCTGAGATCATGAAGGAATTCCCTGTATGATAAGTTAGACCTCATATTGATTTGCTTATGTCAATGCTAAATAAGTGCTTTCTCATTTTGGAAATTATCTCAAATGATCTTTAACTGCTTTTTGAAATTATGACATTGGAAGCTTATTTCTGGTCTAAAGTTGTTTGTTTGTTTATTTTAACTTCACAACATGACACTTTTTAATGTCCCATTAAACTTCATCTTAGCTGTATATGTGTTAGCCCATTTGCTACCTGATAGGAAACCAAGGATTAGTCTTTGTTGTACTGGCCAGAAATTGTTAAAAAAGGCTGTTAAATATTGAATGCATACAAAATTCCCATGTCAGACAATTATTGATGTGAAATAAGGCTGGTCACGTCAAAATAGAACATGAAACTTTTTTGCATTCTAAAAGATGTGATTCACAACTTGAGAGGGCAGAACATAGCAATGTGAGCACTCTTACGTGTTTTTAATGAGATTAATGAGATTAAGCACTTAATTGTGGTTCGGTAGCTATTATACATTATTACTTATGGTGCATATTGAATATAACACATGCAAATAGTTGTAGAAAGAAGTAAATGAACACATGGCCTGGGGCTACGTACCCTGTGCACAGGAACCAGGCAAGCAGGCAAGCTCCAACACGCAGCCAGGCCAGCGACATTCAGGCCAGATCTTGCTCTTTTGGGCCTGACCAAAAATTGCCCAGCTGTATCAAACTAAGGATTGGTTTTTGAGGGTAAAGGAAAATTCAGTGAATGAAATGCAACTATTCTATTTAGGTCTTAAAAAAGATTTTGAAAATCCTGAAAGTTACATTTGCAAATCAATGACTTGGTCAAATTTGCAGTTTGTTATGAGTTATCATGAATTATTTTGCATTTGTACTATAGCCACATAAAAGGTGCATTGTCTGGCTTTCAGTCATGAGAAACAGGACAGGTTTGCCTTCCACAAATAGTAAGTCAATCCCAGTTGTTAAACAGCCCTTTTACATTTGCCAGGCTGTCTAACTAGTTTCCAATACTGATAGCTCCCTGTCCCACAGGTTGTGTGTCCTTTTCACTTCTGTTTTGTGAGGTTTTAACTCTTAGTTGCTCAAAGTGATACTGCTCTGGTACTATAAAGACACTCTCCTTTTCCCTTCTTCTTCCCTAAATATGAAAACACGCACTAGTCAGCTGAGCTTGGTGAGCCCTATATACACTCCATTCTCCAGTACTTACGTTCTTTCCTGTTTTGCCAATCTCCCTGTGTGATGTTGTTTCTTCTCTCCTACGCATACGTTCACTCGTATACACAGACGAAGAGGTGCATGATGCGGGTGAAAAACCAAATAGTTTGAAGGAAAGGTGCATTCCTCAAAATGAACTTCAGAGTGCCCGTGATTAGGTTGCTAACATTGCTTCCACTCTCTATTGGAAGAAAAGAAAGAAAATTTAGTGGGCCTAAACAAAACTAAATGTTCAGTACTTACCATGTCAAAGTTGAAAGTTACACAAGTCTTTCTCCTCCTGCAACCAACAATGTTAGGTTTGATGACCAAGGCAATAAGCCTAACCAAAGCCTGATGACAGCCAAGACTGTCATTAGTGTTTGTGAATCACGAGTATCTCTCCTTGTATGTCCATTCTTGGGACTGACATTGGCTGTCGAAAATAATCGCTCAGTAATGAGGCTAGACTGCTGGAAGAATTGTACACACCAGTGAAGACAAAGAGAAAGCAGAGATTTAAGGAAAATCTGGGAGAGAAAATAGGGGGTTTAGATGAACTGTTAAGTTCAACTTCATTGCAAGGTATCTAGGAGGGGATGATAGAAGAACAGTCTTCTAGATAGGAGGAGGGAGATTTTAAAAAGCCTTCAGCAGTGGATGCCTATTTGTGGCCTCAAAAAATGGAGAAATATAGTCATTTTGAAGTAAAGAGAATAAAAATAATAGTGACTGTGAAATTGGGGAGTTTTTAAAATGATGTTAGATGTATCCATATGCCTTAGGCAATCCTCCTTGAAATTAAAATGTCTACATTTTTGGGTTTGTTGTTTGGTTTTTGTGGTTGGTTTTTTTTGTTTGTTTTTTTAATTAGTAACTGCTTTTAGAAAATAGTCCTACGTGGTATGAACACATATTGCTGAATTTCTTCCACTGTCTGATCTATAGTCATTTCAGGTGGCATTTGACTTTTAATTGAAAAGTGAAATTCAATTTTTTTTTTTTCCTCCCTTTATGTTTAATACAAACATATGTAAGTCCAAATTTAAATCCTATCAGCATATATGGCCTGTGGAAAGAAATGAAATTAGCTTATTGAATTTAACTTTTGTACCAGGTTTTATTTGGGTATAAGGAATTTTGAAGCACAGAATTACATAATTTTTAAAACTAGGTTATGTTTTACTGTTTCACGAGTATGCAGCAGACTGTCTTGCTCTATACTCTATTAGATTGCAGATGTTAGGCTCCCTTCCACCTTCCTGGCAGGATGTTTTGTGTAAAATGAATTGCAGGTAGAAATTCTGGAGATGAATCAAGTCAAATGTGATTGCCTTGCTATTAAGTCACGTTACTGATGGGGGGGAAAAAGCAGCAGTGTTTATTATATAATTTATTTAGAGATACGGCAGAACTGATTTTTTCCTGAAAGGAAACATGAGCAAAGACAGGGTGTTCTTTGGTTCATAATCAAAAAATATCCAGGTTAATTTGTAACTGTTCTAAAATAGTGAAAATTGTAAATTCAGTTAAAAGTCTAATCTTTACGTAATATGCACTTACGTATGAAACGAAGATGTATGTGGGGCTGAAGGCCTTACTTGGGAGTACTTTGGACCACAGTGATCCGTAACTACTGTACACTGAAAAACTTGAGGAAAGCCCTTAACCAAACCTGTTTGTATTAAAGGGCTTGAAGAATTACCCATGAGAAGTTAGGAAGAGATTTCATTTCATTTCAGTTGTAGCACGCATAAGACCAGGACTAGCTAATTGGTATAGGTGACTAGTTTCATGATGGGACAGGTACCAACACTTCTTCTTGATCTCACTAAGAGAAGATGAGAAAGAAAGAGAGTAATAAAAAAGTTCAGAAGACCCTGATGAGAAACTTTGAAATGGAGATAAAGTTGCTAAAATTGACTCCATGTTGATGGAGTTGGAACTTTAATAAACTTTTCAAAAAGTGTGTCGGCAGAGAACCAGCCTCCGGTGATTTGTGACTGTGTAGCGAGATGAGAACTGCCCAGGTCCCTGAGTACAGCCTGCTGTTATATACACATATTGCAGCCTGCAATATATTTGGTTGGTTTCTGCCTTCCACTGATGTCACCAGGAGCTGGTTGCAGAAAATGTCTGTGCTGATGGTTAAGACCCTCTTAAAACTTCCCTCCTAGATATTTTTGTGGGCAGTTTATTCCTGTCTGTTGTATCTAGACTGTCCATTAGCTTAAGTATTCAAGGGTAAATAGCTTAATGTCCATCTTATGGTCAGTGTAATTGCCAAACCATCACTTTGCTTAGGTGAAAAAAATAAGGACCTTTTCGGCTATCAGATGACATAATATTTTGCAGAAGTATTTGCATAGATTCTTCCTGTATTGTTGAAATTGCATTTATTTTTCATATTGAGGCCAAGTGCGCTATCCTCTATTCGCATGCTACTATTACTTTGCTGTCAGTACCTCTGCAACTGTATTAGGTCCCAAACACATTGAGAGAGGGAGAATTATATATATTGTTTGTATCCGTTTAAATGACTGGCAGAGGGGGCATAAGATAACTCTTGTCTTTTGCTTTCACCTTCGCTATGATCACAGTCCTCTTTACCCCCTATGTGGGAGTTCTGTGATCTTTGGCATGCCCGCCTCCCTGATAAGTCTATCAAGGTGAAAACGGGCCACGCTTTTGATAACCCTGCCTGTACTTTGTGGTGCGTTGCTACAAGCTGCCTTCTTTCATAGTGAGTTCTAGCAAGAAATATGTGATCATACACAGTACTAATTAACCTCACTTGTTACAGATAAATGTTGATAGAAGCGACGTTACTGTGCTGGCAGTTGATAGATAAGCAAAACAATAATGGCTCTATGGCCATAAAACCCCCCATCTTCTTCTGGATTCAGAAGTGCTGACAGAAGGGGTTGCTGATCCCATGTAGTCATTGCTGCCGCCATCCCTGGTCGTGTACACCGTGCACTGGTGATGTACGCTGCGTACACTGATCCAACAGAGCAGGTTATGTGAGCGCTCCTTTAAGGCAAAATCACCCCAGTGAGGTTAAACACTTCTCCATCGTTGGCTGACTAACCTGGCTAATTTTGCTTTAAGTGAATTAAGGAATCCCCAAAACCTCTGGGGCAGATGATGGTAAGCATCACCTAGCCACAGTAACAGCTTCCACTGCATGACTGGATCTAGTAAAGAATATCTGTTGCTTCAGAAATCCACGGGCTCAGTCTTGCAAAGTGCTGAGCAGCCTTGATACCTTGTGAACGCATGAACACGCGGTGACGCTGGCTTCCTGCTGCTGGCAGAGGATGCTGGGGTGGCAAGGAGCTGAAGCTTTCCTTGCACATGGGAAGGATTAGCAGTGCAGGGGGAGGGGACATTGACCACGATAGGTTGATTATGGTGTCTTTCTCAATAGACTCTTATTAGTAACATTTATATTGAAATAAAGTAAAACTGTACTACTGTCTTGGTGCAATGAAAGGGTTTTTACTGTGTCTAACGTAATAAGCTCTGTTTCTGTGCAGATTGATCCACTCATACTTGTGGATCAAACATTAAATCATGTAGACATCAGATGGGTCAGCCTTGCCGCTAAGTTCAGCGTTCTCAGGACAGTGAAATGGTGTCTCTGTACCTACCCTGGACTCAGAGAAGAAGGAGGACCTGCCTGGTGGTAGTCCAATGCTTTTCAGGAACTGGAGCAAGAATAGTTGGAAGGGCGAATCTCTGAGAGGTATATGGACTATGTATCTCCCTTTTGCCATCCCTCCCAGTTGTATTGTCTCATATGGCTGCTGCCCCACAGGATAAAGAGCTGTACTTCTCATTGGTGGCTAACTTCCAAGGTCCTGTAGCGTTTATCATGCTTGTATTTCACAAGAAGGTTATCTTCATATTTGTATGCTTCCCCATCCTCTTCTGACCTGCAAAACCATAATTCTCTGAGAATTGCGGAAATGAATTTATTGACAAAGAAGTGATAGTTAGTTAATGCCAGTCTGGGAATGTTAAGAGCCATGGAAGAAAATGAAACAACTTGTGCAAGTTTATACCTCATTTCTGCTGTGAAGGTCATTGTATGAGCCATTTGTGGATTTTGGGGTAAAATAATCTATTTAATTATACCAGAGCAGATTCTTCACTGTTTAGTCATGTTAGTATTGCAGTGGATAACTCTGTTATGGGATTTTTCATTAAAATGAGAGACAACATTAAAATCGTTTTGTTTACAGCTGAAGGCTTCTTTGCAGATGATGGGAACTGAGCCTGTGATCTCAGTGAGCCCATACGAAGGTCACCACTGCTGGAGCTAGTCAGCACACTTGTCAGACTAACAGTGGCTGCTGGTTAAGGGAGTTGTGAAAAATGCACTGTTAGTTACACTATGGTTATGCAATTCTTTCTGGGTGGAAATAAACACAGTAAGAGATGATGATCAGTACCATGCAGTATTGCTGCTATTGTATGTATAACACTGTAAAGGAAAGAAAAAAAAATCCTCTGTCAAGGAGAGGGGCCTTCCTTACAATATTTATTTTACTGCACATTGATGCAATTCCATCATTTGTTTTCTTGCTTTTGCTCTCTATTTTAAAATTTATGGCCAAGTAACTTTTTAGTATGCTTTGCTACAAGGTCAGGCAGTCCTCGTAGAGAAGTAATGCACTGGCAACTTGCTTATGTGGAGAAGTTTCTAACTGTGACATTAGCCAGACGTTTTATTCATTGTTTCTGGAAGGTACTTCATTCAAAGAACTGCATGAATAAAAGAGCAGATTCCAAAGCAAAAGTAGTATTTTCTTGATCTCCTTACTGAGCACACTGATGCTCCTTCAATTAAATTGATCAGCAAATGTTTGGGGAGACAGGAAGCTTCGGTAGATACAGAATTGAGCCCTGTATTTCTTAGGTTATATAGATATCAGTTTAAATAGGTCATTTCCTTGCCCTGTTAGGAGGGGGAAAAAGGCCCAAGAATATATCCAAAACACTCTGTATGGTAGTCTAGGAAAAAGGAAGCTTTAGGATGATTTGGAATATGAGCAAGTTCTGCTGCAATAGCATTCAAATAGCCCTGGGCATTTCTGTGGGCCACCAGCTGCAGTGGCAGATTACAGCTGAAAATTGCATTTAATATTCCAAATTGTGCCGCTTCTTGGTTCAAAAAACCAAACAGTAGTGCAGACCAAAGAATGGTGAATATGATTTCTGATGGGGGCCAAATCTTTCAAATGCAATTAGTTTGTTTTGTAAATCGCCAGCATAAAGTTAGAACAAAAACTGGAATAGAATTGAATAACTCTTTTTTAAATATACCGTAAGGAGTAATAGCTTTTAATCTTTTGTAAAGGGGAAATAATTGACAGTTAACTATTGTCTATCAATTTGCAACATAACATAAATAAGAATATATGTTGCTTTTGCCCACAAATTTATTTCTGTATAATAAAAATTATACTTTTCTGGTAGTGATAAAATCTCAGAAAAATTTCCAATCTACAGTAACTGGGAATTTTAATAATGGTTATATTCATTAAAAATAATAATTTCAATAATAATATACCATTTAGTACTGCAGTGCTTGGAAGCTGTCTAAAAGGACACTTCAGCTGGAATATTCAATTAGAAGCAAGCTAACAGTGTTTCAGGATTTTTACTAAACACGCAAGTAAAACCATGAAGGTGAGACAGCTTATCTGGGGCGTGAATCAAGCGGTAGTGAAAATGTCAAGTGAAACCCTTAGCAGCGCTAAGCAAGAACAGTGCTGATTTATACCTACTGAGGACCTGGCCTGCCAAGTGTCATGGCTGTGACAGTCCGCTGGCAGTCCCTGGAGTCAAGGGCTGCAGTGAGATGGATGAGAATAACAGCTAGCCCATTTAAAAGCAGACCTTCTATAAATAATATCAGAGAGATTGGTTCAGATGGCAAGCCAACAAATTGCCAACTCCATCTGGAATCATCTTTGTAAGTACATACATAGCAAGGGAAGGAGCCCGGGTAAAATACTGTTCTTGCAGCCCCGGGCATTAAAAATCAGGCTGGTAGTCTGCTCCCATGGCTCTTGCAGGAGGCTTCCAACATGATTTCTTAAAGCGAGAGTGAGCCTGGAAGGAAAATAAGATCACTTTTACATTTTCTGCATTTATATTAGTTTGCTGAAGCAGTGTGTCTGCTGCTATCCCATATCCTTTTGGGTTTGAAAGGGAGAATAGAGGGCAAAAGACAAAGTAAATATACATAAACATGTCTTGGGTGAACTGAAGAGAGTAACTTCACTGATTGTCCTGTATGCAGATGTTCCACTTAAGAAGAAGAGGAAGTGTTGTATTAGACTTCTCATTAAGTATGCCGGTTAAACATTATTGTTCATTAGTGGAAAATATGTTTTGTATTCACCCCATATACACCTAGATATGAGATATTCTGTCTTTTAAGCTTTTAAGATGATTTAAAGATTATCTTAGTAACACCATTGCCACAGCAAAAGGAAGACTGGGTTCTCAGAGGAACTCTGTTTCCTTTACCCTAGTGTACTATTGAATAAGGCCAAGGCTACAACATTATGTTTTTATTGATTTCTAAAGGGTAAATTACAGGCCGTTGCTCTCAGATAATATTAAAAGCTGCCCTATATTCCCAGTGAACAACATCCAAATACCTTATTCTGTAAAATGGAAGTCCTCTTAGTACGGTTTCTCATATTCATTATTATATACTCCTTTCTCAGTTTACTGAGTTTTATGTATCTTCTGGCATGGTGCTTCTGAATTCACTTTACAAATTGTGCCACTTGTTACTCACCAAACAGTAAAAGGAGCCGCATGGTTTTCTGAAGTGCTGTAAGATCTGCCCTGAAAAGTAGAAGGCCTCGGAAAGTCTAAATATTTAGAGTTATGAATTTTACCTTCCCATTTCCTTACTTCTGGAGATTAAAGCAGCACTACAGCAGTAGGATTTCATTATAGTGGAAGAGGAAATGGAAATTGTGTTGTTCCCGTAGCTTTACTGGAGTCATGAGCCAAATCCTGTCCTCTGTTCTTAGTTCATATTTCTGTTCTCATTTGTGCTTTGGAGTTACGAGTCAAAACCTCTGCCAGTAGAAATCCACAGAAGTAACTGTTTCATGAATGTGGAACTTGGCTTAATGTGCTTCTCAGCTTTGCCACCTACAGACACACCCCAGCTCTGCAGACCACTCTACATGTCTTGGACTCCTGCGTACTACATGAAGGGGTGTTTGGGGATGCGCCTGGCACCGCGACTGCCTTGCCCACGCTCATGAATTGTTACTGTGGGCCCTGGCGTAGTTCTGGCCCTGGCAAAAGGACACCTTCTGCAGCAGCTCCTGGGCACTACTTAGGAGTTAGCACCAAGCCAAGTCCAGTCCCAGCAGGCAGTTTGGATGCAGCCATGCCATTTCAGAGGCTAGCAGAGCTGGATAGGATGGACCTGAGCTGTGCTGTGCTAATTGGCCTCATAGCCAAAGAATGAGTACTGGCATTGTGGAGCTCGCCCGTGTAAAGATAGCCAGGTACCTCTGAATGAAACACTGGGTTTCAGAGATGCTTTTCATGTTACTGTGAGGACAGGCGTTTTGTCTAATGTCAACGTAGAACCTAAGTTGAATTTTCCTTCTCTGCTCAAAAGTGATATGTGAGCAAATCCACATTACAGCCAAAGAAGAAGTGTGACATGCTGAACATGAAATACTGTTCTCTGTTACTATATATGAACAGCTACACCAATTTAGATACTCATTTGCTTCGACCTATTATATTGCTGTTTGACAAGTCCTACTGTAATCTAATCCCTGTGAGCTTGGAGTGGAGCCACTCACAATGTAGAAATTGTAGCATATGGAAAAAACATCTATTACAGAAATAGAATAGCCACACTTGGGAGTGGAAAAGTGTTATACAACCAAAATGTGGTAGTTGTCTACTTCTTCCTAACCTGATGTTTTAAATGTGCTTTTTTTCTCTTATACTGTCTTATTTGTGCTGCTTAGTGCTAACTAATTGAGGGCTTTGTTTTCTAATGGAGAGTGGTATTCCT
Organism: Fulmarus glacialis; assembly: GCF_000690835.1. NCBI lineage: Eukaryota > Metazoa > Chordata > Aves > Procellariiformes > Procellariidae > Fulmarus > Fulmarus glacialis. Next base: position 348 of record NW_009196146.1, on the reverse strand, counting down.
GGAAGTAGACGGGCATGTTTTAACCTTTATTCCAGAAACCATTAAAATATTAAAATTTTTTAAAAATTAGAAAATTGGTCTGTACAACCTCTCTTAAAGATGCCATATACTTAAGAAAGAGAAAATAAGTTATTTAATTTTGTTTCATTAAAGGTCTCTAGAAACCAAAATCTGGACAAATAATCAGACTCTCAAATTTGACATTTCTAAACTGATCTGGAATGATCAGGAGGCTGTACTCAGTCTTCTTTGAAAAAGGGGGGAAACAGGTTTCATCTGTGGAAAAGGTTCACCTCTGGGAAGCAAAAAACCCACCAAATCCTATCTATTTTTCCCCTCCAGCAAGAT
>NW_009196145.1:16842-23490 GCF_000690835.1 Fulmarus glacialis | reverse complement strand
TATATATATATACAAAAAAACCCCCAATAAACCAGAAGCAAAGAAAACCTGCTGTAAGCAGATACGCTGCTTGCTCTCTGCCTGTACTCCTGACATTTCCTCCTTTCTGTAGGTGACGGCTACTGGGCTCGCAGAGGTGTCCTTTACTGGCGATTGTGCTGTTTCCAGCTGTCCCAGTCCTGGCTTCCTACTCAGTTCAGACAGTTCCACCGCTTCTTGGCAATTTGATGGTTTTTTGGGTTGTAAAAACTAAAAAAAACCAAACTCCTTTCCCTGACTGCCCTTCACTCCAACCAGGACATCGCCCTGGCAGCCTGCCTGGGTTATGAGACAGCACAGTGTGTGCTGGGACCCTGACATGCTCTTTGGATGTGTTCATGTCCAAGTTCTCAACTGGGGACGAGACAGCAGGACCCCACGCACAGGCAACATCTTCCCTTTTGTTCCCCAAAGGGCTTGTTTCACCCCAGAGGCCCAGTTCTATTCTGTAAACCCTCAGAAAACCTGGCTTCAAAGCTAAATGCAGTCCCACAGAACCGGAAAACATCTTGTTTATAAGCTAATGTCTCAGCCTGCAAAAAATGGGCAAACCCCGCTCTATTTCTGTGAGGAGAGGAGGGGGGTGGCATGGTTCGGCTTTGAAGCGCTTCGGGCTGACAGCGGAAAAGCTGCCTGCCTTCCCCTCGCTCTGTCTTGGGCGCGCTCGCACCAAAAAAAGCATTGCTCTACTCACCCAGCCGCGTCCCGGAGGGGCTCGGGGGGGTGAGAGCCCTTTGGGCCAGGCGCTCTCCGGCTGCGATCCCCAAATGCAGGAAGGCCAGCCCAGCTGAGCTTACTTTTAGGCATGGAGAAGGGGAATTCCCCATGATGGAGGTCCCAGACAGCCTCTGTGTGGTTTTGATAGGGAGCCAGGCACCGCTTAAAGGGCTCTCCTGTGCTGTTCTTTCCAGGGGCTGCTGAGCCATGTCGGGTATTAGTCAGCAAAAGGAGGGAGCAAGGGGGGCTGTCGTGGAGGCTGTGATTCACTTTTGGACAACTGGAGAGCCTGGTTACATCGTTCTTCTTGCCTGGTTTCTGAGTGACTTCACTGGGTTTGCAAACACGTCATGCTTCTCCCCAGGGAAATTGCTGCGTCTTGTGAGAGGCATTGTCATTGTCCCATGCGTGTTTCCATCCCATTCTCCTCCATCTCTGGAGTCAGAACAGGACGCATGTTCCCAGGGGAGCGGGGAAGAGCTGGCTCTGCTGGTGGAGCTGGACAGGTCATGGTGTACCAGCGTTGCAGGTAGTCCCGGGAAACCATTCACCAAGACAACTGATGGTCAGAACCAAGGCTGGAGCCAGCTGGTGCTGGAATAAACACAAAGGATTTAAGTGTTTCTGTTTTGCAGAGGCTGATTCCAGCTCCTCAGCTCCTTGCCAGCAGGCACAAAGTTGTACCTGGCAGGGTGTTTGGTCTACACTCGCCAGGTGTGAACTGCGAGGCCTGAAAAGCACCTTGCTGTAGTCCGGCTGGTTTGGGTGGTAGGAGCATGGGTGCTTGGCAGGAGGGGTGAGGAGCCATGGGGTCTGCGGCCTGGCTGCAGCCTAGGTACTCGCGGAGGTGGTCGGTTGATGGTGTGTCTCACCCAATGCCTCTCCACCTCTCTAGCCAGCTGTGGCTCTTTGTTCTTCTACCTGAGGTCGCCAGCTCAGGCTGGCCCAAACGCCAGGATGAATTTCACTATTAAAACCAAAGGCTCTTGGTCCCGTTGATCCTTCCTCATTCCTTCGGTCCTGCCATGCTCCCAGGAGAGAAAACTCACCTCACGGCAGCTGTGATTCATGAGCATGCCTGCGTGGCTGTGAAGATGTGTTCATAGCTGACAGTTTTACATACTAGGGTTTTTTTTGGCACGGAGGGTTGCGTTCAGCACCTTCAGCGGAGGCTCATTCGTGTGAAGGCACCCTGATTGCTTCAGTGTTTGTGGCTGTGCTGTGAGACACAGGGCAAGAAGGTGCACAGGTGGGGGTGGTGGAGCTCTCCTGTCCTCTGCTCCTGCTTGTTTTGGTTCACGACTAGCTTCCTCCACGTTGACCCCACTCAGGGGTGAGCAGGGTGGGCTGTGTGCATGTCTGGTGGTGCGAATCCCACGTGGAAATGGCCCAGCAGCCTGAGGCGCCCAATAAATCCACCTGCCCTCGGTGCTGCTGGGCGAACAGAGCACATTTCAACCCCAATGAGGCCAGCTAGAGCCTGGCTGTCACGGGTGGCCATGCTGGGGAGCTGGCCTCCGAGCAAGGCGGGAGCAGAGGGGCAGGTGCAGAGCAGGCGGCGGGTGCAGCCGGTTTGGCACAGCACCCCGGGGCTGCTTGTGGGCTTAGCTCTGCAGGGGGCTGCGGGGTGCTGCCGATGGGTGCCTCTTGGCATCAGCAGCGGGTTTCGCTGGGGGCTGCTGCTTGTGCCGCATTGATCAGATGCGTCCGGTGCTCTGGCAGTGAAGGGAAGCAGAAGGCCGACAGTGACGCTGTGAGAGCGGGGAGGAAGCTCTGGCCGCAGGAGGGGATTTCCAGAACATTGCGATCTGCTGCCTATGCAAATCAGGAACTCAAATTAACCTGGCAGGATGGGAAGGCTCTGGGATGGAGGGCAAGGGAGAGGCAGGGGAGGGAGCCTGGGAGAGTGGGCTGCTGGGAGGGGGAAGGAGGGAGCATGGAAGGGATCGGGGTAGGCGAAGGGTCAGCAGAGGGATGGAGAGGGGAGCAATCTCGCTCCCCTAGACCTACCGCAGCACCCTGCCTTCACGGGGGATCAGAGTCACACCGTGGCTTTCCAGGGATGCCGGACTGCTTTCACTTTGCTTGGTTTACCCTCTTGCTGAATGAGAGCTCCCTTCTCCCTCTGCCTCTGACGTGTGAGGCAAGGCTCAGTGTCACCCGCTTCGCAGGAGGAGATCACCACTTTCTACCTTCCTCCACAGCCTCGCCATCCTCTGCCTCCCTCCTCCACAGTCAGCAGGCGATGGCTTATGGCAGATATACCAAGAGCTGTGGGAACTGGGTCCGGGAATGCTCAAAGGATTTCCTTGCGTGCTTTAAGCTTTGAATTATTCAGAGTCCAAATTTGCAAGATCAACAACAAGCACAGAGGGGATTTGCCCCTCTTCCTCTCTCCCCAGGCCATGTCTCATCCAGCCATCATGTCCTGGAAAGCTGACTCCAGGGATGACAATATGGGGAGAGCAGCCCTGGCGAGCTCAGCCATTTCCCTAGCCTCAGCTCACTGTGGGGAACAGGCTGCCCAGTGAGCGGCACATGGATGTGAGGGGCAAGGCTGCTTCTTCCTCCTTTGGCTTGGGAAGAGGAAGAGCTGAAGAAGAAATCTCTGCTGGCTCCCAAGTTTCAAGGTTGTGTTTCTCCCCTCCGGGGGAAGGGGAGGACGGTGGGTGGGATGGAAGTGGCTCGCTGATGTTGCAGCGTTGGGCCAAGGACCGAGACCAACGTCCTGTGTGTCTCTGCACCAGACACGGCTCCTCCCAGGGTCTGGTGGTAAAGAGGATCTGCAGTGGCCCCCAGAGCTGACTCAGAGGGAGAGGTCCGTCCCTCTGCACACCAAACGCGGGCTCGTGGGGTTTTTTTGGATGTTGCAACCTGTGCAATCTGGCGTTGGCTTTGCCTGGAAGTGAGTCCTTGCCCCCAGCATTGCTGGTCAATGTGCAGAACAGCCGTGCACCAGGTGCTGGTGTGTAAATCCCAGACCCCGGCAGCAGCTTCTCTGCGGCAGCCCTGAAGGCTGAAGCGTGGGTGGCCAGCATAGACCTGCCTCCAGCCCTTACTCTGCTCACAGCCTTTCTAATTCTTCCCCTTTTTTGTGCCCATTGTTTTGTCCTCCCGTTTCCTTTCCTTGCTTTCCTTGAACCGCTTGCCTTCTTGATCACAGAGGCAAGGCGTGAGATCTGCCACCGATTGCCCTCGGGTTGGGCTGGTTGGAGCCAGTGGATGGAGTGTAGGTGTTCCTGGAGAGCGGTGCTATGAAGTGCATTTTCTGTAGAGACCGGGATGCTATAGGGATGAAGCTGCTTTGTCTGAAGGTTCTATGACCTGCCCACGTATAGAGGGTTTCATGGGCAGGACAGTCCTCACTTAGGGAATTTTTATTTAATTTATTGTCACTTAACACAAATTGCTATTAAACAAAGGGCATTAAACCAAACAGGTGTTATTCCTTCCCCAGGCTTGGCTTAGGCCAAACATATTCTTTCCCCTTCCTAGACTCAGTGTTCCTTGTTTCACCGCAGGTTACACTTCCTCTGTCCCAAATCCTTTGGCAAGGTGACAGGTCGTGTATAACCATCTGGCCACCGCTTCTCTGTGCTTCTTACTGGGTTTCTTCCACTCCTCTGTGCTTCTCCGTGTCCCAGGGTCCACAGCATGTCTTGGTGCTGCTTATCCCAGGCTCCTCTTGGTTTGCTTGGAGTCCTTCCAAAGCAACACCTCTGCCCAGCGCCTCCTCCTTCCTCCTGGCTGCTTTTAACCAGAGCATCTCATTTCTCTGGGCCTGGTGCAGAGTCCTCAGGCTCTCCAGCATGGGAAGGCAGCAGGAGTTTAATTCGGTTGGCAGTGGGAGATGCATTTACTGCGATGCATGACACCAAACAGGAGCGGGTCTCCAAACAGGAGCTGGCTGCAAATTCATCAACCTCTGCAAGAAAGCATCGGGGTGAGAAATGGGGAGAAAATGCCCCAGGTGCAGAGTGCATCCCAGAGGCCATGGTTCTGCTTCCCAAGATGCTGTCACCCTCCTGGCGTTGCCCTTAGGGTGGGCAGCTCTGCTGAGCTCAGTCCAGTTTGCGGTTCTCCCTCGTAGGGCAGCCCACCATGAGCAGCCCCAGGTGTGCTGCCAACCCCAGCAGCACAGGGCAGGATGCTGAAATATCCTTAAATAGGATATTGTGCTTAAATAGGATATTGTGTGTGCTTAAGTCTTTGCAGCGATTAAAATGCCGCTGGCTGTTTTCTGCTCTAGCTGTAGCAACTGCTGCTGGAGACGGATTACTATGGAGCTGGGGCAAGATGAAGGCTTTTTGGCAGTAGGACTTTCCAAGAGAGGGAGTTGCTCTGAGGAGGAAATCCCATCTCGCTCTCCCTCCCTATCCCCAAACACTGTGTAACTCTAGTATCTTGCCCTCATTGTAGGAGCAGCCGGCAGTAGGTGCCAGGGAAATTCCCGGCCTTGGGGCCGGTGCGCTGGGGTCAGTTGGGCTTCCTGGCGGCAGCATCAGCCCGAGCCGGGCTGGGGACCGGCCCCGAGGGGCTTCTTGGTCTCATCCGTGGTCCTGTGCCACTCTGAGGCAGCTGGGCTGTGGGTGACGGAGTCACCGGTCACAGGCTTATAGCAATCGTGGTACGGCCAGAAATTTCACTGGAGAGTTTATGCCTGTGCCCAGGGAATACACCCCCCTGTACGCACCCCAGGAGCTTGCCTTTTGGCAACAAGAAGGAGGCAGGATGATAGTGCATATGTTGTGGCCCTGTGCTAATGCCGAGCAGATTTCACCCCCTGCTCTCGAGGAGCAGAGCTCCACTGCCCCAAATCTGTCTCTCCCAGGGATGCCGGGCTGTCTCCTGAGCTCCAAAACTTCCTTGGACATTGCAGTCAGGTCCCTGAGAGCACTGTTCCCAGCTGCAGGGACGCGGCCAGCTCTGCTCCCCACAGTCGCTGTGCCATGCCCAGCTCTCCGGCAGCCTCATGCCTCTGCTGCAAAGCTGAGAGCTGCAGTGCTGAGCCACAGGAAGAGATGGGCGGATGGAGATCGGGGTTATACCCTCCCTTCAAAACATCTTCTGCATCTGCTCAAAGCCTTCACAGCAGGGTTCCAGCCAAGCACCCATGAGCTGCTGTGGGCGTGGGGTGGGCTCAGCCCACCCAGGTGCCACCAGGACTGGGATGCCCATTCCTCATTACACACAGGAGCTCAAATCTCTATGGGAGGGAGTGAAAAAGCTTCAGCCAGGCCCTTTTCCCCTGCGAAAGGTGATTTTGTTACAAGGGGATGTTTTACAGGAAGGCATCAAGGGAATTTTCAGTGGAATAACAACCAGCTGAGTCGTTTCAGCTTCCCTGGTTTGTCTCTACATGTTGCTGCTTCTCGACCTCAGCTGGTTTTGAAGTGTTATAATAATATTGTGTTATTATTCCTAACGCTGCTTTGATATTTTGAAGGTGAAGCTTTCCTCACCCGGCTGTTCTGAGGAAGACTTGGGTACTCAAGACTTTTTGTTCCGACTTGGAAACAATTGAAAGTGCTGGAATTTCCCACTTTTGGAAATTCCAGTTCTTTTCTCCTGGGTGCTGGGGGAAAGCGCAAACATAAACTGTTTGGGGGGTGTAGCCTCTATGGCATGTGTCTTTCAACTGCTTCTTCAGCAGCTTGAAAGCACAGGAAACTGCATGCGAGGACGGGTGGATGCCATCAAGTCCGATTTGTATCTCTCTTTTACAAAAGCATCATGCACACAACGGCACGAACGCTGCTAGGGGTTTTCAGAGGCATGAAGTGAAGCTCTCAGTGAAATTCCTGCACTGCTGCCAGCCCCAGATGCATTTCCAGCCCCTTTCTCAGCAGCTGGGGACCCTGCGGTGCTGCTCAGAGGGGCTTCAAGGGGCTC
>NW_009196145.1:15279-16811 GCF_000690835.1 Fulmarus glacialis | reverse complement strand
GCCCCCGGGGCCCCCCGGGGGGCTGGGGCGGGCCCCCTGCCTGCAGGAGCAAGGAGACACTGAGACTCCTCAGCTCAGGCTCAGTCCTACCCAAACCTGCCCCAAAAAATGGGCCGCTCTTGCCCCAGGGTCAGCAATAGTAAGGTTTTATTTATGAGATTTAAAATTGTGTTTTCCATCTGGGTAAATTCCTGGGTTAGTGGCATATTTGGGTATTATTTTGCACTGAGACAGACAACAATCCCCCTACCCAGACCCCTCTGCTCCCCTCCCCCCAAGACTCCCCAGCTTGCAATGTGGTGCCACTTTCCAGCGCAAAGTGAGTTGTCCTCTGCAGGGAACCGAGCGTCCCCTGAAGCCCCCGAAGCTGCAGTGACATCAAGGCGGGGGGTGCGCGTGTTCTGGCTCAGACACGAAGAGGACACGAAGAGTGGGCTCCCGCCGCTGCCTAGTCCTCCCCCCCACACAGGGCCAGCAGAGCCTTGCAGTAGTCGCCGGAGGTGTCCTTCTGCAAGAGGGAGACCCATGTCAGAGAACTGCCTACTGATGCCCGCCCCGGGGAAGCCCAGTTCAAGACACTGGGCACAGGGAAGGCATAGCTCCATGCCCTGGCCACCCTGCAGGCATCCATGCAGCTGTGGAAGATGTTGGCACATCCCTTCTACACCCAAACCTGCCAATACTGGGGCTGGCTGGGGCAGGTTCCCCCTCCCCAGGCGATGCTCAGCCCCTGTGCCGCTCATGGCACTGCTCACAGCTTGGGTCCCTGCAGGGCTCACAGCCAGGGCTCAGCCAGACAAGGTGACAAATGGGAGAGGGATGCCTGTGTCCCCTCACCTCGATCATGTGGTGCAGCGATTTGTCAAACAGGTCTATGAACTCGCCCCGGATGTTGAACAGGTCGATCTCACTCCGGGAAATCATGATCCGGGTGAGGGTCCTCTCATCTGTGCCGGCACCCTGCAAAGGGGAGCTTGAACAAATAACCCTGGAGGGACTGGGGCTCAGGGACCCTCCGGGCATCTCCAGCACAGTCCAAGCTGCAGATCTCCCCTTGGACATGTGCTGGGCTTGCTGCTGGCAAGACATTAGCCTGCCGTGTCCCCTAACCCCAGAAAGCTGATGCAGTATTTGAGCTCAGCCCTGCCCTGCTCTGTTGGGGATGGCTGGGGGCCAAACCCCATCACTGCTGTGGGGTTAAATCAGAGAGTCCCAAAGGCTGTCTGCCCACCATAGCCCCCTCCCGCAGCCCAGGAGAGCCCTTCAGCACCTTCATGGACTTGTAGAGCTTGTCAGCAAAGAAGGCCGGCTTGTTCTTCACGCTCCGGACTGCAACACACAGAAGGGAGAGAAAGTGGGCTCCTGGCTCACGGCACCCAGGGGACACATCGCAGCAAGGAGCTGTGCCACCCATTGGGTCAGCTGCAAACCCTCCTTGGTACAAACGTGCAGGCTTGGCTCCATAGGACGCCCTATAAATGCCCCGACCCCACCCCACACTGGGAGTCTCAATGGCCCAAAGGCAACAGGAA
>NW_009196145.1:13372-15259 GCF_000690835.1 Fulmarus glacialis | reverse complement strand
GGCGAAGGGGCTGCTTGCCCTCCAGGGAGCCCTGCCCCAAGGGAGCACCCGCCGGGCACTGACCGATGGCCAAGAAGGCGTCCCTCACATCTCCCGACATCCGCTTCCTGATGGCGTGCTCCACGTCATGGTTGGTCATTTTGATGAACTCCTGAAACACTGGGGATGGGGGAGAGGGTCACCGCTGAGCTGCTCCATCCCAGCCCCAGGCACCCAGGAGACCCAAGGCTCAACCATGGAGACTTCTGGACCAGATGGGACCAAAGCAGGCTTGGGTGACCTCAACCAGCCACCCCAAATGCCATCTCCTCCCACCACTGGGAAGACAGGGCCACCCCAACCTCCTGCTGCCCAGGAGTCCCATCCAGCCCAAATCAAAGCACTTGTGTCACAGCTGGGGGTCCAGCAGCAATGGAGAAATGTGGTCCTACCTCTGCGGAGGTGATGGTAGCTGCGGGTGCAGAGGATGCTGAGGAAGCGGGTCTCCAGGGAGTCACTGGAGTCGTTGCTGGAGACATCAGCAAGTTTCTGGGAGAGCAACCGAGAGTGAAGAGGGGGACAGGGGGACTAGCATAGCAGAGAGGGGCAAAGATGTCAAACAGCTCTTCCTGGGACAGCCAGTCCTGAACACCCTCTTGCAAAGAGGGTGACCTCTCTTTTTTGGCCAAAAAAGGCATTTTCTATGCATGGATATGAAAGTGCACAGCTGCACACTGACACACTACCTCTGAGAAAAGATGTTTTGCAGTTTTTATGAAAAAAGTTGTGCAATGCTCGTGATTAAGACTTCTTTTTGTCTTTTGGGGAGGGTGTTTTGGTGGTGACCAGTATTGAACAGGAAATTCAGAGCTGCCAGACACAGGAGCCAACCTCCACCCTGGGCCACAGCAGTGCTGCCCATGGGTGAAATGGCTGCCACCCCTGCTGCAGGGCTCAGCAGGGAGACTGCACTCATCACACCCATTAAGCTATTGCAGTAGAAAGTCACCCCCTTCCCCAATTCCCACTTTCAGTGAGCCAGGGAAGCCAGCCCCGAGTCCCACGCTGCCAGGAACATGGGTCCTGCATGCAGGCAGCAGGCAGGATTGGTCCCCAGCCCTCCCAAGGGCAGGAAGGTGGCTTTCTGTCTCTCCTGCCCAGCACTGCAGGGAAGTGCCCTCGTGCAGGCCACATCTGTCCCCTTGCCACCCATCCTGATGCAAGGACCCTGGAGCCCCAAGCAAGCGAGCACAGCCTGTGTGGTCAGAGGAGCCCGGCACATGGGGCTGCTATTCCCAGCCCCAGCCCTGCACCCGAGGACCGCAGCATCCCCTCAAACATGCAAAAGGCTGAGGAGCGAAAGGGCAGGCACTCACCAGGGTCTCAGCAACAACCTGGTGGAGAGAAAGAGAGAGACAGGAAGACAACAGGGTCAGAAGGTGCTACTCAACCTTTATCCTTCCCTGACAAAGTGAGGGAACTCTAGCAAAATCCCCCCAAATGACCTGTCTCCAGCTCCCCTGCTTCCCTACGAGTGGGCCTGATCTTAGGACCTGTGTCCTCCTGCAGTTTGGCCCCTACACCGCTAATTGGGATGGGTGTGGTGGTCTTTGGCCAAGCAAAGTGAGCCCCCCCACCCTTGGCGCTTGGGTACCAGCCCGTTGCTCCTTGGGGAGCATCCTTGCCCGGCCACAGGCTGGCTCACACCAGCCTGCCCGCCTCCGCCAGGCGCGGGCAGCGGGAGGAGGGAAGGACGGCTTTGCTGACAAAACAGCACGGCGCCCCGCCAGCTGCCACCCGCTGGCTCGTCCCCGTGTTTGTCATCCCTGGCTCTCTCTTTCTCTAGAGCAGGTCAAGGCGAGCGGCAGCGCATGCGGCGGGGTGCATGGAGCGCAGACTCCCCAGCCC
>NW_009196145.1:11815-13348 GCF_000690835.1 Fulmarus glacialis | reverse complement strand
ATCTGTGTGCTGCTGGCATGCATTGGAGCAAGCGGTGCTGGGGCAAGACAGCCAAGTGACAGCTCGGGTTTGGCCCTGCACCGAGCTTCCCAGCCCCTTTCAGAAGAGACTTGGCCCGAAGGAGCAGGAGGCCAAGGTGCATGGCCCGAGAGTCAACAGGTCTCCTGGGACCGGGAGCTGAGCCAAGGCAATGGGGCCGCAGCACCTCCCTGCACCATTTCTGGCTGCTCAGCCTTCCCCCTCCAGTCGTGGTTCACCACAGTCCAGTAAAGATGAGGCTGGGGGGGGCTGGGGCTGGCATCCCGGCGTGCTGTCAGGGTGAAAAGCAGCGTAGGCTTCAGGGCTGCCCCATGCACAAGACAAAGAGCGGGGTGGCTCCTGCAGACCAGCTCAAAGCTGCCTTTGAAGCTCAAGAGCCAGGTTTCAGTATCAGTGCGTGTTACTGGAGCCCAAAGTGGCAGCTCTGCACAAGAACTGCTGCAGCCCCCGATTGGGAGCTCCCCGCTGCTCTCATGGTTTGCAGCTTCCCCATGCATGGAGCAGCAGAGCCCAGGGCATCAGAAATCAAGCCCGCGGGGAGCTTTACTTCCAAGGTGACTTCACCTGTCACCTCCCCCTGCAGCTTACAGAGACCCTGCCCCAATAGCATTTGCTTCCCTGAGGATGCCATTTCCAGACCAGGGGATGCAACATCCTCATTTTTTTTATGCAGAGCCTGTGACAGCACTGCCAGTACGGTTCTTACCTTGGCATCTTCATGCGCCTGTGTGAGGTTCTCTGGTCCTTCATCACGGTTGCCCTGTGGTTCAATACAAAAATCATGGAGCTGGGGAGAGAACATTTCCAGGGAGAGCCCCAAGCAAGGGGGTGGCAGACAGGGTCCAGCAGCGCTGCCCAGCCAGGCCGTGATGCTCCGTCTTCTCTATAGCCGCCATCCTCACAGACCCCCACCGCTGCCCGTGGCAGGGAGGGGACAATCCCCAACGAGAGAGCTGCCCTTACCAGAGCCAGGGAGACGAGAATCCTCTTGAAATGTCCCGATGTGTCGGAGCTCAGGTCGTCTTCCAGGCGCCTGTGGTAGGCTGTGGAGAAAGGGGACGGCTGAGCCCTGCACCCTGCCTGCAGCTCTGCTTCCCACCCACCAGTGCGTGTTGTGCCCATGATTGCCATGGGGCCTGCGGATGGTGGTGGCCGTCTTCCAGCCTTTGCATGGCTGAAGCAGATGCCTCCATCTGCTCTTTTCAGGCCCAGTGAGGAGGGAATCACCCCAGCAGCTCTAATGCCCTGGGCATGAGCACAGCCTCTTGCTCCAGGTGCTCCAGAGGGAAAGGGATCATTGTGATCTCAGGGGAGGAGACATTGGTGGCAGAGCTGGGGCATGTCACCATGACATGGAGAGAGGCCAGGACCAGTGCTCTGCTCGGCGTGACCAGCCACAGAGCCGTCTGTTTAAAACCAGGGGCTCTCTTGGGGAGAAGAGGATGGGGATTTAACCTGGAGCTTGCAGGTCTTGTTCCCTAGGGAGAAGGGAAC
>NW_009196145.1:9287-11778 GCF_000690835.1 Fulmarus glacialis | reverse complement strand
CAGCGCGGATTTGAGGACTCCTGCCAGCCTCATCCCATGTTTCCACTGCTCTTTAATAAGGTATTGGACCTGGGGAAGAGCTGCTCTTGCCTGGAAGGACTAATAGACATTCAGAGTGCCAAGCCACAGACCCAACCCAGAGACAACAGTTGTACCACAGGCTCTGAAAAGGGCCTCGTGCAGCGTTAAACCCGGTCCGTGCCCAGGACCCGGGTGCTCCCCACATCCCTCCTGTGCCGTACCTTCCTGATATGCCTCGTTGATAGCTGCGATCTCCTGGTTGTTCCGCGTGGCCATGATTTCGATGAGGATGCTCTCGTCTGTGCCGGCCCCCTGGAAGAGAGCGGTATGGTGGGGTGCTGCGGGTGCCAGTGCTGGATGGGGACACGGTGGCATCGCCCCGCCGGTGCCAGGCAAGGAGGGGCTGCCCTAACCCCAGGGCTACCATGTGCCGAAAGTCCAAGTCCAGCAAACGTCCCCAAGGGCTGGTAGGAACCAGCATGGAAGTGTCCAAGTGTGCTGCTAGTGGGGTCCAACTGGTGTGACTGGTGGATAGTGGTGCACGCCACCAGTTTGCCCCTACCCTGGCTCTCCTATGTGAGCGCCTGGCAGGGCACTGCTCCTGCTGCAAAGCGGGGATGCTCTGTAAAGCAGCGGGAGGCCTGCCTGAGAGGCTTTGTGTACGAGCTGGCTAGAGCATGCTGGGCTGCAAAGAGGCCAAACTGGGCTCCTGGCAGGTCTTGAGTGCAAACCAGGTCTTTGTCCTGGTGCTTTCTGCTCTGCTTTCCTTCCGCATAGGAGACGAGAGCCTGGGGGCACGTGAAGCTGGGGTGCACTCACAGCCCCGGGCCACCAGCAGCACAGGTACAACCACAACGAAGACCGCCTCGTCCTCGTGTGCTGAAACTGATCCCACCAGCGTGGCAGTTACCTCCACAGCCTTCCTCAGCTGCTTGGCGTCGTACTGCGGCGGTGTCAGCATGAGCCCAAGGATCAGCTTTGCCAGGCTGCCCGACAGCTCAGATTTCAGGTCTGCCATCAGGTCCTGCAAGAATGTTTAGAGTTCAGTCCCCAGCTCCTCCACAGGAACGGACCAGCTGAGGCAATGCCGGGGAGAAAATGGGACGAGAGCGTGGAGGTGGGACACATCTGGGAAGACCCTTGGGGTGGTTTAAGGTGACATTTTGGGGGATGGCTTTGGGGAGATCCTGGCTCTGGAGTCCTCTGTGCGGGACTGAGGATGCCCTCCCCTCAGGCTGGTAGCGCACCCACAACTTGTTCTTCCTTGGGGGAGTCACGACAGAGCAAAGCGGGGTGCCCTGGCTGCCCACTGGGCAGGATTTCTTTCAGCGAGGGGCAGATCTCCGCATGGGAGGGGGCAGAAGGAAGGAGCAGGGTCACTGGGCAGGATTTCTTTCAGCGAGGGGCAGATTTCCGCATGGGAGGGGGCAGGATGCGGGCAGAAGGAAGGAGCAGGGTGAAAGGGGGGGGGCTGGCAGTCCCCTGCCGTAGTGAGCCTTGTAAGCCTTTAGGATCTGCTGCCTCTGGGCGTTGCTCCTCTGCGTCACCACCTCGATGATGGCCCCTTCATCCGTGCCTGCAATGACAGCAGTGATGCTGGGGAGAGCCGAGGGGGCCAGCAGAGCCACACTGTGTCACCCCTGACCGCGGGCACATCACCACCCCCACCCCCGCAAAGTGGGGAGGGTGGGGAAGGGAGAGCTCCCACAGCTCCAAAACCATCTTTTTATTCCCCCCGGGACTTTCATGCAGCCCTGCATGGGCCAGGGTGGGTTTTCTGCCGCAGGAGCTGTTGAGGAGCAGCAGGAAGGGGCTGGACGCATGGGCCCTGCTTACCCAGGCCCTTCATCGCCTTCCTCAGCACCTGCGCGTCCCCGTCGTCATTGAAGTCTTCCGTGGGCTGCACGGTTCCTCGCAGCTGTGGATGCACAGAGGGGTTTGGGTTCATCCCTGAGCTGGGTGGGATGGAGGGAGGGATGGAGAGAGAAAGGGACAGAGAGAGGGAGGGAAGGTGCCACCCGGCAAGCTGAGGCCAAAGCAGGTCGTGTGTTAGTGCAAGCACCTGGGGCTCAGTGAGGATGTCCCCGCCACTGTCACCCCCTCCATCGAGGGGCAAACCGTAGCCAGGCCAGCAGAGAGCAGGGAGAAGACAGCAACAGACAGTCCCTGGAGTCTCGGTGTCCTGCTCGGTGTTATACCCGCCTCCCCTAGCACTGGGACACCTCGGCCGGGGCTGGCCGCATCAGCTGAGAGCCAGAAGAGGAGTTGCTGAAAGGGTGCCTGCTCCTGCCCTGTGATTCTACCCTCCTGCATCCTTACAGCTCCCAGTACATCTCCATCCTCCCCATGCACCTGCACGTAGGGCTCAGGGTGTCTTTTCTGCACATCCCAAAGCACCCTTTTGTGTGCACCCTCCAGCTGCATGCAGGGTGCCAGCTCCCCACGGCACGGCTGTGCCCCGGCCGGGGTG
>NW_009196145.1:8838-9257 GCF_000690835.1 Fulmarus glacialis | reverse complement strand
GTGGGCTGCCCCAGGGAGCAGGAGGTCTCCGGTGGGCACCGGAGCCAGGGTTGCACGTGATGCATTGCACAGACATGCAGGGCCTGCCGCCCCGAGGGAGGGCGGCCTCAGAGAGAAGAGGGGGTTAGTGGAGCCCGTGGGGGTAACCTCGTGCCCCAAAACCGAAGAATGGCGTCAAGAGAAGCTGCGGAGCGAGAGGCAGAGTGGAGGCGCGGGGCTGGCCGTGCCCTGCGGCAGAGAGGAGCAGCCGGGGGTCCCAAGCTGGCAGGGAGCAGAGGGAGGGTGTGGGGGGGCTGGGGGTGCTGACCTCTACTTTGGCCACCGCGCTAAGCTCCCACATCCGATAGGCCACCTGCGCCGCCTCGGGGAAGAACTCACCTGCGGCACTGCAATGGGAGGGCAAGGACAGGGGACAGTGA
>NW_009196145.1:3152-8627 GCF_000690835.1 Fulmarus glacialis | reverse complement strand
GAATGGGGGGAAGTGGGTGGGTAAATCCCAACCGCCCCCACCGGAGCATCCTCCCTCCAGGTGTTTGTCTCTGCCCTGTGGGGCTGCCACGTGCCAAGAAGGGACCATGGCATCATGGGTGACCATGCAGAGGGGCCGCAGGGCCCCCTGTACCGAACCACTGTCCCTGCAGGTGCTGCCGGTCCAGGTGCTCCACCAGGCTCTGACCCGGAGGTTTTTACCCAGCATCAAGGGGATGAAGAGGGACAAACGGGGTGACAGGTGGTCTTACTCATCATCCCCTCCGCACAGCTTCAGCAGGGCCTTCTTGTACTCTCCGGAGGTGTCCTCCTGGAAAGATAGATGGAGATGGAGAACGATGCAGCAGGGAGGGTCAAGGTAGTGCCATGGGACAGGCGCATGGAGAGGGGTCTCCCTAAGCCTTGTCTTCAGAGATGGACACCCAGCACAGGGTGGCTGGGGAGGGGGCTCAGCCCTCCCATGGGTGCTGGCATCATAAGGGAAGCAGCACTAGCAGCTGCTTGGAGGGTGACCGGGGACCCCCGGCACTTACCTTTATCATGTTATAGAGAGATTTCTCATACTTGGTCCTGAACACCTCCCGGATGTCCAGCATGTCAATCTCACTGCGGGACACCATGATACGGATCAGCGTGTTGTCTCTCGTGCCCAGCCCCTGCAATGGAGGAGCCCCTGCATCAAGCCTGGGATGGCCAAGCAACCCTGCTCAGCCCATCAGATTTGGGACCCTCTACCAGATTTCTATCCGGCCCCAGGTCTGAAGGAATAACTCCTTTGGAGGGACGAGCAGAGACCCCAGGTCACATAGGTCCTGTCTTCATGGACCTGCATCACCCTGCCCTCCAGCAGCACCCTGTGGCAAGGGGACCCCTCCTCTGGCCAGCTCCCCGCAATGCTGCAGGGGACCCTCTGGAGAAGGGGTGATCCACTCACCTTCATGGCCTTGTAGAGCCTTTCAGCAAAATACTCTGCCGTGCTTCTGATGCACTTCACTGTGGGGAAATGGAGGCGTGGTGAGGGATGCCAGCACCCGGCTTCACCAGTGCCCCCAGGCTCTGAGCACCCATGCCCCTTGGGCACCACATCCAGTGTCTCCACCCACCCTGAAGGAGCCTGCCGCCCTGAGCTCCCTGAAACCAGGTACAGCCGCAACCCTGACCCCGCTGGCTCTTGCGCTGAGCCCTCCCACCCTGGCAAGGCCAGTGGTATGTTTTCGCAGCACTCCCCATGCAGGGGCTGACTTACCCACAGCCAGCATCAGCTTCTCGAAGTCACCAGAGAGCTCTGCCCGGATGCTCCTCTCGATCGGCTTCCCAGAAATCTTCAGGTACTCATCAAAGACTGCGGGACAAGAGTGAGATGATGCCTGGAGAAGCTGCCAAGATACCTTCAAGCCCAAGCCCAAGCTCACAGGAGATGCTCACCCAGGCGGAGGTGCTGCTTGCTTCGCCGGCCAAGGATGTAGATGAACTGGGCCTCGTCCGTGCCCCATTTCAGCTCACCGGCTTCCAGCAGATCCTTGTGGGATGGGGAAGGCGGAAGAGCCCGAGTCAGGGTGCTGCTCATGTGGGGCTCTGCCCAAGCACTGGCACCCTTGGGCGCCCACCCACCTTTCGCAGGCCTAAGTCTGGATGGTCCCAGTGCCATCAGCCCCATGCCTGCCCAGATGCCACCCATCCCAGCGACCTGCCAAGCCTCACCTTGGCATCCTGCTCCACCAGGTCCTCACTCACCACGTCATCCTCCTCCCTGGTGCCCTGTGGGACAGATACGGGCTCAGCCCTGCTGGGCGCAGGCACCCACCACCTACAGACACTGGACAAACGGACATACCTGAAGCAGAACGACAAGCATCTTCTTGAAATGGCCCGATGTGTCTCCAACGATGTCAGCCTCTAGGTCTCTCTCATAGGCTGGTGGAAGAGGGAGAGGTCAGGGCCTGGCAAGCTTGATCCCTTCACCTCTGCCCCTTGTCCTGGCCTAAGGGGACACAGGGCAGCCCCTGCCCTTCCCCAGCCCTCACCGTCTTTGTAGGCGGCCACCAGGTCGTGGATCTCCTGGTTGGTGCGGGAGGCAAGGATCTCAATGAGGCACTTCTCATCCGTGCCGATGCCCTGCAGGCAGAGACACAGACCTGTGAGTGGTGGGCCCAGCTGGGGCATCCTCGGAGGGGCCCCGGGGGGGTTGCTAACCCCTTACCCCGATGGCATCTTTGATCTCCTTGGCGTCGCTGTAAGCTGGGGGCCGCATCAGGCTCACGATCAGCCGCTCAAACTTCCCCGTCAGCTCGTATTTGAGGTCTGCGATGAGGTCCTGGTGGAGAGGGAGAAAGGGGCTGGGGGACCCTTTGCTCCACAGCATCTCTGAGTGGGTCCAGGGAGCGGTGGGTCCCTGCGTGGGCTGGTTGGTGGCAGCCACGGCCACCTGCATCTGCAGTGGGGGCACGGACCAGGGAGCGTTTCTGCCGTTACCTTCCCGTAGAGGGACTTGTAGGCTTGGCAGATCTCCACTCGTTGCTTGTTGCTTCTGGATGTGATGAGGTCGAGGATGGTTTCCTTGTCACTGCCTGCGGGAAGAGCCGGGAGTCACACTTAGCCCCACAGCTGGGTCTCACCATAGCCATCCTGCTGTGCCCAAAGCTGCTTCCAACTCGGGGCTGGGAGGAGAAGCAGAGCCGAGCTGGCTCCAGGGAGGAAAGGGGAGCCAGGAGAGGTCCTGGCACGCTGCTAGAGCAGCTGAGAGCAGAGGCGATGCAGGATGCCCAGCCATGCAAGGGTCAATGGAAGGAATAGGGAACATGAGGGTGGCCCTCGGGTGACAGTCTGGAGGAGCATCCATACCAAATCCCTTCATGGCATTGTACAAGGCCTCCGCGTCCTGGCTGGCATCAAAGCCTTGGAAATCCTTCACCGACCCCCTGTAGACCTAGGGGGAAAGGAGGCGAGAAGGTGAAAGGGGAAGGAGCAGCCCCCAGTGGGAGGGGGGGAAGGAGAAGTTGAAGCTGAGCAGGATTGGGGCGAGATCTGCTCCTGCTCGGGCTCTCCGAAGGCAAACTTCAGCCTCAAACATAAACACTTGTTCTCCTCAGTTGTTTCCTTTCCTGTTTGCTCTCTCCGCCGTGCAAATTCTTTGTGTGCCAGACCACTGGAGTACACAGCCTTCCCGCTTGTATCTCACTGGCATCGCTCTCTGTTTGCTGCTTGTGCCCCGTGTTTAAGCTGGATACAACCCTCCCTGCCGTGCCAGCAAGAGCTGGTGGTTTGAAGAGAGGTTCCTTGAGCACATTTGGGTGCCCAGCTCCATCTGGGGTTAGGAAAAGGGGAGATGCCACGGGAGAGTTGGACACCCTGAACGCAGGGGAAGGCATAGAAGGACCGGGACGATCCCCCTGCCATGCAGCCGGGCTGAAGGGAGTTATGGGACGTGGATTGGGAGCAATGAAGGAAGTCATTTTCTTACCGCCTGTTGCGAGCAGGGAAACCCTCCGGATGCTGAGGATGCCCAAGCTCTGCATGGCCTTCAAGCCTTACAAAATCATTGTGGGCTGCTAAGTGGAAAGCACTGAGAAGTGCCAGAGCTTGTCGTGCCCCAGTGTGTGCTCCCGCAGGGCCCAGGCTGGTCCGAGGTGTCGGAGCAGAGATCCTGGATACAGGGAAAGACTTTCCTGGGAGCCTGAGAAATCCTGGGGGTTGGCATGATCCACTTCTGTCTGTGCCTCCAGGCTGCACAACGGAGCCCAGGAGCAACACTCCCAGAGACCTCAGGAAAAAGTAGGGACTGGATTTCCCCTCCCTAGGTCAGCTTTGCCCGGGGGAATTCACCCCGGAGCCTGGGGCTGGACTCGGAACAAGATCAGCACAAACCCTGGGTGGAAGCAGATGTGAAACCAGCCTGGCCCTACATAAGGAATTGGGACACATCCCCACCAGAGGCAGGGAGTGGGAAGAGCTGAACAGCAGCGTTTCCTCAGCAGTCTCACTGGGGAAGAGGAGGGCTGGGAGCCAGGCCGAGCCGGGGCTCTCAGCTGTGTCAGCACCCTGGGAAACTCTGAGCATCTTCCCTTGGCTCTGCTTGTACCATGCGCCAACTGGGTGCGTACACCTCCCAGGGCTTGCTTGCTCAGGATCTGCTGCGGGGCTGGTTTTAAAATCCCCAAGAGCTGAACGAATGCCCAGGGCTGTTGCCAGCATGGGCATCTAAAGCTGACATGTCCCCAGAGAAGATGGGCATCAGGCAGGCAGCACCAGTACCAGCATCCCTGACCCAGCAAGTGCCTCCAGAAATGAACATAAGGGGATGGACATGGCAGCCCTGTGCCTGTCGCTCCCCTGGGCCCCATCCCAATGCTGCTGCACAACAGCTTCACTGTGCATCTCACACAGCTGGCCTCTGTACCCCCATTTTGCAGAGAGAAACCCGTCCAGGCTGGGCACAGGCCCTCTTGGGAGGAGCTGCTGGCACTGGTGTCCCACGTGGTGGGGACCAGGTCAGGCAAGAGGAGACGCTGCCCTTCGAGGGACCCAGGCAGGCACGGGACAGATCGTATTGCAGGTGATTTCATCCAGAGAGCTGGATTTAGCCTCGCTTCCCGGCAGCTCCCAGACCCTCCTGGCTCGGTGCAAACTGCTGCCCACACACATGCCTTGCAGAGACGTAAATAAGGAGTTGCAGGGCAAAGGAGGTGCCCGGAGGCAGCAGGAGGGGATGAAGGTGGCTGGAAGGTGCTGGGGTCGCACGGGTGGTGATGGGGAGGCAAGTTGTTGGTTCTGGTTAAATGGGGAGGAGGAGCAGGGCTGTGTTCCTGCCTGCTGAGACGTTGAAGCACGAGCTGCCTGCCTTGCCACAGTGCTGCCATGGCAGGGGCAAGGGAAACTGAGGCAGGAGCTCAGCGCTGTGCATCGCCCCATTCTCTCTGCACACCTGGAATGAGCCCCAGGGCAGTGCAGAAACATGACTCGGGAGGGAAACAGCATCCTGCCCACTGCACCGTCCTCACACCCCCATTCCCCTTTCCATCCCCCGCTTCAGCTGCTGGGGCCCCCCGCCTCCCCTCCTCCAGCCTCTGAGTCATCCCGGCCTGCCCGGGACCTCCCAGCTAAAAATAAGCCAGGCTGGGGCCGGGAGGGAGGAAGCAAAATTCCCAGCGTGGCTTCGCTCTCTCCCACCACATGGCTGCTCGGGGTCCTGGACCACTGCAGGGGTGATGCTCACCCGTGCTGTGCCTCAGTTTCCCCACCCAGAGGCAACCACCCCCTCTGCTGGGCAGGAAGCCGAGGGTAACTGGGCTTGAGGCAATGATTACTTGATTTCTCAAGCAAATGGAAAGCAGAGCCTGTCCCTGAGCAGCGGAGAAGGGAGGCTCTGGCCTTGGGACTCCTCCCCTGCCTAGCACAGTGCAGGAAGGATGTATGCCGCAGGCACGCCTTTCTCCGCACGCCACTGCATGCCACAACC
>NW_009196145.1:1949-2677 GCF_000690835.1 Fulmarus glacialis | reverse complement strand
CCAGCCACAGCTGTCCACCGAGGCAGGGTTTTCCACCCACACAGAGATGTTTTCCTGGCTGCGAGGGATCACCTGCTCACCCAGCTGCCACATTGCACCAGCCCCGGCTCGGAGAAGGGAGAAATCCAGGCTGGGGGGGGGAGAGGCCAAAGTGGGGCTGCACGCCTTGCAGCAGGCTCAGGCACAAGCAGGATTTCTCTCCAGCGAAAGCCCAAATCTCCAGTGCAACATCTCTTCCTCTCCCCTTCCTACAGCCTGGCTTCCCTCCCCCATCCCACTGTGGTCCCAAAAGGATTTTTGGTCCTCGCTGTCCCTGCTCTCCCAGCTCCCCACCCCAGCACTTCCCCCATCTGCATCACATCCAGACAGCGCTGGCTGGAGAGGCAGGAATGTAAACAGGCTTCGGGCAGCATCGCGCCCTGTGCATGTCACCACCATCCTTGCTGCATGATGGAGATGCTGGCCCGGCTCTGGGGTCTGCCCCGTGGCAGGGACCCCCAGGACCCATCCCTGCAGTGTGTGGGTCACCCTTACCTTTCCTTTGGGTGCCATGGCTTCCCGAGCTGGAAATCACTGGAGTGAGGGGCAAGGAGGAGCTGCGGGAGGGAACAGAAAAGTCAACGTGAGCCAAAGCCCCTCTCTGCAGGCTGCGTTAGGTAGGGGAGGCTTTGCTCCCTCCCTCGGGCGCTGCTGCCAGCCATCGCTGCGGGTGCGGTACCCGCGGGGGG
>NW_009196145.1:1531-1903 GCF_000690835.1 Fulmarus glacialis | reverse complement strand
GGCGCTGCTGCCAGCCATCGCTGTGGGTGCGGTACCCGCGGGAGGGTGACGGCCGGGTGCTGCTGGGGAGGCTCAGGGAGAGGGGCTTCCCCAGCCGCCCTGCGGTCACCGGAACTGAGGTCCTTTGATATCTGGCACCAAGTTGGGGACCCCACGGGCCAGGGGCAGTGGAGATGGACCCTCACACAGCTTCCTGCCAGCACCGAGAGAAACCAGGAGGGGAAGAAAGCGCTGAATACATGGAAATGGGCCGAGCATCCTCTGCAGGGCTGACCCTCCTTGCTGCACCCCGCAATGCTCCCCCTGCTCCCTGCAGCCCCCCAAGCCCTGGCACGATCCCAGCTTCAGCAGTTGCTGGGAAGGCCCCATTGC
>NW_009196145.1:1189-1407 GCF_000690835.1 Fulmarus glacialis | reverse complement strand
CGGAGCCCAGGAAACGCGGCCGGGTTTCCAGGGTAACTCGCAGGTTGTTTTCTAACACTAGCACCATTTATAGCTGCAACTCGCTGCGGCGTGGGCTCTCCCCACCCCCTCCAGAGAAAGTCCCCAGACAGCGCCGTTTGCTCCAAGAAAGCTGACGGAGGGAGAGAAACAGCTGGAAAATGGAGCACGGCCATGAATGAACCGCTGAGCGTCAGCTG
>NW_009196145.1:785-988 GCF_000690835.1 Fulmarus glacialis | reverse complement strand
CAGAGACACGTTGCAGGAACGCTCAAGGCACAGTGGGGCCGCCCTGGGGGGATTTCTGCCCCCAGCCGAGCTCGATTTCATTCCACAGAGCAAGTAGGGGAAATCACACGAACTTTCCCAGCTTGGCCCCACATCCCTGCGAGAGCACCCATGGAGGGGGATACCCAGCCCCGCAGCCGTCAGTGCAGCTGGGTCACCCCGCT
>NW_009196145.1:328-756 GCF_000690835.1 Fulmarus glacialis | reverse complement strand
GAAGCCTGCGGGCACCCACAGGCATCCTTGCCGAGGGGAGGAAGTTTTGCAGAAAACCAGAGCTGCCTTAGCCTCCCCTTCTCATTTCAGCTGGGGAGGCTGCAAGCCTCGGCCGCCCTTCCCCGCAGCTCCTGGCTGGGGGAGAGCCCCCGCGTGCCCCTTGTATAGTGGGGCTGCAGTGCAGCTGGGTGCTGGCTGGGTGCTTGGGGTCCCAGCCCCTGGACCACGCAGCCTTTTAATGCCACTCGGGAGCCTGTGCGTGAAGCTACGTACCCTCCAGGGAACGGAGAAAGCCCTGCGTGGCACAACCCTCCTGCCTCGCTCTGTGCATGCAGCAGCCAGGCTGAGAGCGCCCAACTCATCTCAGCAGTGGCAGAGAATTCCTGGCCACACCCAGTCCCCAGCCTGTCCCTGCAGTGCCCCATCCC
>NW_009196145.1:0-235 GCF_000690835.1 Fulmarus glacialis | reverse complement strand
CCCTGCCAGCAGGCGATCCGGAGAGGATGCCTGGACAAACACACCGCATCCATGGGGCAGGTGGTGAAACCTGGAGGCTGCAGAGCCCAGGCATGGGGATGTTTTCCCCTGAAACGATGGAGCGGTTTGGATTGTGGGGGTCCCTCGACAGAAAGTGCCATGAGAAACCCTAAATGATGTGCACAGCCCATCCCCTTTACAGAACGATCCACCCTTGCCAAAAAGCCTCTATCCC
>NW_009196144.1:0-11166 GCF_000690835.1 Fulmarus glacialis | reverse complement strand
GGCGGGACACCCCGCGGTCGGGTGCTTGGGGGTCTCTTTGCTCCCTCCTCGTTGTGGACGCCACGCGGGAAGTGGACACGAGGGCCGGGGAGAGATGCTGCGTGTCTCGCTGCCACCCTTCGGGTGCCGCTTCTCATCAACCGGCCAACGCTTTGGTGCGCTTAGGTGCTGCGGGTATGGGCAGACTCCAGCGATGCTAATGATCTTGCTTAAGGCTCCCCGGTATTCCCACAAGTATGTGCCTGCCGAGAGCTTGGCACAAAGCAGGAGTCTCTCAAGAAGGAGAATTTGGTGGAAAGTGGGGGTCTCACCTTGGGATGCGCCAGTGCCCAGCTAGCGGGCAGCCTTGAGGCAGGCCCTGCCACCCATCAGAGAGGGAAGGGAAAGCACAGGAGTGAAGAGCCAGAGACAGTTCTCCTTCTCTCAAAATCTGCACAGCCACCAAGAGGGGACCAGCCTGAAAGGAGCACGGTGCCAGGCTGGGGCCTGGGAAAATGCAGCGCTGGGCAGTGATGGGAAGGCAGCACTGGTGAGATAAGCAGGGCAGCCTGGGACAGGCAGGAAAGCCTCCTCAAAGCGGGGCACAGATCCTCCTTGCGCTGGTCATGCAGAAGACAGCAGTGGAGAAGAAGCAGGAGGATTCACCCACCCCTTTTCATTTGGCTTTTCAGAACTGCATCCTCCGGTATAAGACTGGTGTCAGCTCTCCAAATGGTTTCATCCAACCACCTATCTAGGGTTCACAGCCATGGACAAAGCATGGTAACAAGCTTGCGTTACCCTACCTGTCCTATCCCCTCCTTGCTTTTTCCTGACCTTCTTCTCATTCTCCTGCCTGAACCATGGCACTGCTGCTGCCATGCCACCAGCCACCCTCCTCCGCTTCCCCACATTGTTTTCCTTTGCCCTGTGCTGAGCTTCCCTTCGCTCCTCTCCTGATCTCCCATTCTCCACTTTTTCCTACCTCTCCTATCTGCCCCAGCTCTGCCACTGGTGGATTTTCCTCTCATTCCAGCAAGAGATGCTGCAGTCTGACGGTCGTGCGTGTTTAGCAGTGAAAGCTCAGTCCATAGCAAATAAAGGTTGAATCTGACATTTCTGACTGCGCTCCTTCATCAGCAGCTCTTCATGGGCCATGCAGTTGTACACTGGACTTTCTTGCCTTTTTCTTCCCCTTTCTCATTTTCCACCAAGAGACGGCAACTCATACCTGGGCTTTTGGCGCTGCTCCCAGTGTAACACACGCATCAGTGGGGTGAGGCAGATCCAGCCAGGGCATATGGAGCAGGCATCTATCCTGGTAGGTCCCAGTTTGCCTGCGGCGAGCTCAGTCTCTCCGTGCTCCCCAGCTCTTGGGGAGGGATGCTAGGGGAGATGAGAACTGTGAAGGGGACATTCAGATCAAAAGAGGGGCTCAGGTTCCAAGAGACCCAGGCTGCGTCTCCACTAGGGAAGAATAAAACTCCGAGGCAGGGGCTGACGCGCTGCCCTGCAACCCTCCAAACACGGCTTAGCGACCTCCCTGGCATGGTTTTGGCCCATGCTAGCTACCACTTTCCCAGCCAGTCCCAGGCCTGTTACAAGTTATGGCTTGTGCCAGGGGCTGTCCCTAGTCGGCCATTTGGATGTGACCATGTGGATGTGGGACACATCGTATAGCTTGGATTAGAGAAGGGGGCCCATCATTGCCTTGGCTTCTTTTTAGTAGGATAGATGTACTGCGAGGTGCTGGCAGATGAACTGTGAAGAAACAGGGCTACAAAAGAGTATCAGTGACACTGCAGAAATGAGGCAAGTGTTCTGCAAAACCAATTCCCACATCGCTCCGTCCTGTTTTTTTCACCCCCTTTTATTTATTGTGCTTTCACTCCTCCTGCCTAACCCCTGGCTTCACGGCTGCCCTCCTGGCTGCTTCCCTCCCTTTTCATCAGCTGCTTTCTGCTCTGGGACTTTCCCCCCTCCTCCTGTCCCTTTGGCTTCACTTTTCTGATGCCTCACTTTTGTTACTTCTGCTCCCCTTTGCCGCTCTCATCCTTTCTGCTCTGTACTTAGCATTTTGGCTATTTTTTTCTTTGCCATGACCCAGTTCTTTCCAGAGCCTTATTATCACTTTTTTGTTTCCTTCTGCCCCTTCTGTGCCCTCTTCACTTATTCCATGCTCCTGCCTGCTATCTCCAATCAGCTGCCCAGCTCCAGTTTCTTCTCCGCCAACTTCTGCCCAACCCTAGTCCCCCAGGCCCTTTCTTTTCTATCCTGCTGCATTTCATTGTCCTATTTTCCTTTTCTGATATTGTTTCCACTTCCCACATCCCCTCCTTGCGGTCCCCAGTGCTGCTGCTGCACGGCTGCCCTTTCCCACTCCCACCCCGCTGGTTTCCAGGGTTCCCTCGCTGCTCCCGGAGTGTCTGTTCCCTTCCTGCCTTTGTCTCTCGGTCTGTCTCTCCTCTTCCCTCTTTGTTCTCAGCTTTTTCCTCCCTTGGCCTCCTTCTCTCCCAAGGGAAGGTGGTTTCGTACTAATGCAAAGCTGCAAGGGTCGAGTGGTCTCCAGAGCAACTTCCATCAGCCCAATTTCATTTCTACCTGCTGCTTTTGCATGTTTTAACGCATTCTCTAAAATTGACTCGGACGGCTGCTTTCCACCCTCGCTTCTTTATTGGGGGCCTGACTCGAAGTCCTCTGCAGCCCACGGGGGCCATTCCCCTGGCTCCGGGGACCTTTCAGGCAGCACGGAGGCTGGGGGAAGCTCACACCCTGTTGTTACCACCCCAAGACAGCGATGCTCACCAGATGATAGCATACACAGGTAGTAGTAATAGCCATAAAGTAGGCAGTGCTGCTCTCCTGCCTGCTTCTCGAAATGCTAGGCCCCGTTGCTCAGGGTGTCCCCTTGCCATTTCAGAAGACAATGCCATTGTTCAACACAGCTAATTGCCAGGACAGTCACTTAAGGGAACGACAGAGCGTAGGGAACCAAGAAGGTGTAGCAATCGTGGTGCCTTATGCAGCTGCACAGTCAGACCACTGTGAGGGACTTGAATATATCAAACCGTCTTAAGAAGTTTTGGGTTTGATTGGCTTTGAGAAAACCATGTGGAACCAGAGCTGGGAACCGCAGGCAGGAGTGGGCACCTCGTGGGGCAGCACGTGAATCAATCAGCGCCTGTGAAACACTCGGCATCCCGGCTTCGGAGCTCGGCAAAGGGCATAATAACGGCAGCAACAACAATACGAAGAGTAAAATAATAGCAGCCACCAGAAAAGAAGAATAGCATTTTTAAAAATTATTTCCTTTCCGGTTTTCTCAACAATAAAAGTTGGCCAGATTTCAGTTTATAATTGCATTATAAATATTTTGTAACAATTTTTTTATTTCAAATATGTTTCTCCAAACTAAAGCAATTTGGGGAAGCTTTCTAAACTGCAGTTTCGGAAACACTTTCATGAATTTCCTTGCACTAGAACACACAGATTTCACATCTTTCAAATTTATTTCTTTCTGTGAATTTTCTATTCTGGGAAAAAAACCCTAAAAATTACCAGAGGCAAAATTTGAAAGCCAGGAGAGAGCAAAAATCAAATGTAATTTTTTTCCCCTGGAAGTTTAATGGAAATTTCTCTTGTTATAACCATAAAATGAGCAGCAATGTTGAGGACTAGCGTCAGAGGTTAAAATTCATCCCTGCACAAGTGGTCAAGCCAAGGCCTAAGCAACCCTCATTTGACCTCTGGTTCGTGGCCTTTTGGAAGACTTACTGTGGTGCGTAAGTGGCATTAGTACAGAGCTGATCAGTTTGTAGACAGTCCCTCTTAATCTCTTCTATTTTTTTGCAGCTAGATTTGTGGCTTATTTTAACATGAATGATCCATTGCAGGGTTTTTATTTCTGTGAACCAAAATCTTTCTCTATTAGGATGACTAGAAAATGTACCCTCTCAAAGTATGGGCTTCTTCCCCCTTTACCACAAAAAGCTCCGAAAAGCCCGTGGTCACACCACATAATCAGGGGGTAGGGATTCCTACTGGCAGAGCAGTTAGCACGTTTTCTGAAATGCCTGTGTAGCCCATATGTGCTGGTTTTCAGGGAAACACCAGCCTCCACAAGCCTCAGCTTTGAAAATGGGACTTGTCTTTCAAAGGCCCCGATTCTGAGGCATTAAACTCCCATTGCTTTTAGCTTCAACTTTTTTAGCACCCCTGCCTACTTGCTGCAGTGCTCCTGAAAATATTGTTTTTCAGTGCTCCATACTAGCAGGAATATTGTTTTCAGAAGGTAGATTTTGACCCAGAAGTTGCTTCCCCTTCCACAGATGGACCTTCCCTCGTGAGTAACGCGCCAGCTCCTCTCCCTGCCTCCCTCCCAGCTGGGCTGCCCAGCTCTCGGCTGAAAGCATCCTCAGGGAGGGAGCACCAAGCTCCCTTCTCTGCTGCCTGCATGCTGGACCATCACATTAGCCAAATATATATTTTTTTTTTTGCTTAATATAGCAAACCATCAATTTTTTCTCAGCACATTTTTTTCAGCCTGCCCACTCTCCAAACTGTTAACATAAACCTCGAAAGTCTAAGCAGACCAAGAATTTTAACTGTCAAAACTATGGCATGTGAACTAACAGGAGGTGAAGGAGCGTACCCAAATAAATAGGGTTGCTTTAGGAGAGTCTGAACCAGCTCCCACATTGTGGTCCTCCAAGGAAGGTTCCGTTTCGCTTTCCCAGCACCCTGCAAGGGATCTATCTGCGCCTCTCCCAGTGCCCCTCGGCCCCCGGGGCTCTTCCAGGTGAGTCCCCCGCGCTCCGGCTTGGCAGAGGCTTGTGCAGCCCCACAGCGCGGGGATGGGCTTTCCCATTTCTCTTCCTTTTGCTCCTGCTTTTGGCGGTTAGTCTTTTCACAAGAAAAGTCGGGAGAAGTAGCAGGGCTAACCGTACGCGCCACTGTTACTTTTTACAGCGTTTTATTTTGCCACGAACCAGTGGCAACGTTGCTTCTCTGCAAGCTCTCTGCATTTTTGTCACTGTCTTAGATTAGAACCATATTGTCTCTCACTCACAGTTAAAAACTTAATATATGGGCACGAAGAGTGAAGCCACTCCTGCATTCTTGGTGCGTCAAAACACATCCTGACGTCGGGGAAACAAACTGCGGCGTATAGAGCACGAGAAAGGGAAGAGGTTTGCAAAAGCGGTTCTGCTTTCGTTCGCTCTGGCGCAGAAAATTAAAATGATGTAGGAAATTGTCTTTCCTGTTTAGGATAGATTTGGGTTTGAAAAATTACTGCTAACTTTGTAAACATTAAAATAGAAGCAATAAAGATGTGAAATTTCACACAGGGGATCTACAATGTTTGTATAATTATAAGCATATGGTTACTTTACATGAGGTCTCTGTTATACTTTTATTTACTAGTGCTTGGGGAAAACAGAGGTTCTCAAATTCAGTGTTTATTTACATGTATAGGGAATGTCACAGTCCCCATTAACCTGTCATAACCTGTATTTCTGTCTTGGAGCTCCAGCTATATAAACTGAACCCCCAGTTTTACTATCATTTCGAATTTGTTCAGCTATGCTGCTAACTCAGACAATTTCTGTCGTTTCTAAATAATGTCTATTCTGCTGCCGGTGGCAGGATGGAAACCGCTTGCCGCCTCGGCGCCTGCTCATTTCAGCTCTTGGGGGGCTAAAAGCGAAAGGCTGTTGCTTCAATGCAGTTTTCTCTCTTCTGAGGAGTTGGCTGGCACTTTAATTTATTGTTTTCTTTTTAGTCTGACTTTCCACTACGCTGCAAACCCAGCCCCGAAGGATACTCAGGCATTTCTTCTTCGGTGCTGAGTATCCACAATTCCTAATTTTGTAGGACACAAAAGGACCTCAGCCCCAGCAGGATCCAGCCCTCCATTTGTGGGCTGAATTATACTATTTGTTGTCTTTAATACTTAGTGGCCATACTTCTAGGGCTGCTCTTTGCTGCAGTGCGATGAGTGCAGGAACTCATACATGAATAGTAACTTCTGATCTTAGAAAAAATGTGGAATAATTTCCAGACATTTCTTGCACTTTTACATTCTATATAGGGATACTTACAGTTTTGATAAGTTAGATTTAACTGTAGGTTTTGGGGTTTTTTTTGGGGCGGGGTGAATACCCCAACTCAGGCTTCCAGCTTTGGCTTTACTCAGGCTGGTACTATGAAACGATGTTCTGTCACGAATGATTACAACCACACGTTCTGCCTAGAGAGGGACAGGGACATACAACACATTCCTTTTTAAAAAAAATGAAGGAGTCTGCACAAAGCACTGCGTCATCACAGTTTGGTCTAACAGCACAAAGGAATTCAGTTGCATGCTTTTATTTTTTGGTTCCTTACTCGCTCCTCTCATTTCCCTCGCGTCCCTCTCGTTACTTCAGCACTGCATGGGCACTTTGAGCACGGCAGCTGGGTTTTCTTGCAGGCCCTGAGATGATTTTAAGGTGTCTCAGTTACCATCCTGTTACCAGTGATGGGATGCAGATGAGCAACTTACCTGAGATCCCAAAGATGTGGGTACCAATCTCGTATGTACTCACACTACCTCAGGAGTTTCACTCCATCTCTCCTTGCTGCTGTTTCTGCCTCATTCTTTGTTTCAGCTCCAAACTGTTCAGGGCAGGGCCTGCTTCCCACCATACCACTTCTTTTTAATTTTTCTCTTGGTAGGGAAAATTTAATTTTTCCTTACGTTTCTTCAGTTCAAAGCAGTCCACCAGCGCCAGCTCCGCCAAGCCTGCTGGCTGTTGTTTATTGCTGTCCTGGGCAAGGACCTCCGTGGTGCCCTGCAGCCATTTCCCCGAAAGAAACCCCTTTAGAAGCAGCGTAGGAGTCTCGCCGCGTACGGACCCAACCCGGGGGTGCCAACTGAGCAGCCTCTGGTAAAAGAAACCCACTCCTGGGAAGTACAAAATTCATGTTGACCCTTGTTAATGCTTTGGTGTTGGAAGGAGCTGTGCTGCAGCAGTCCCCAGGCTGGGGATGTTTCCTGATCTGTGGAGGTTATGCTCGAAGGTGGTCACAGGGGAAGGGGAGGCACAGTCTGACTGTGTGATGGTGACAGCCATCATGTTAATTCCACTTTTTTCCCCCTATTTTGTTTTTTGTTGGGTTTACTGAGGAGAGAGTGAACTGCAGAGGGGAAGAGTAGTGGATGAAGGAATGAGAGGAAAAGACAGGCTAGCAGTGGTTTTATATCAAAAGGTTGACTGTTGTCTGGATCTTCCCTGTCGCTGAGAGGATCAGTAAATAGAGGGGCACCCTCAGTGCAAATTCACCTCCATCTCAGAAAACATCCCCACATGCTGCAAGTGTTCCTTTCCCTTTGCATTTCCATTTTTGCTTTTTAAAATCTCTGTAATTTTAAAAAGCCACTTTTCCTATCCCTGGTACAGCGTGAGAGATGAGCACAGCGAGGGGAAGCCGCTGGCTTTCCCCAGGGAAACAGTTAAACTCTTTCTCCAAGGGGGCAGTGCTACGGCACACAGCCCCACGCTGAATGGATGTCCACATCTTTTCTCGGTCCCAAATTAACTCAGTTATTTTGCTGAGTAAAAGATGATTAAACAAGCAGTAAGATGTTATCGTTAGAGGCTTCCTATTAAACTATGACTATAAATACTGGCACAGGGAGGATAAAGCTTCCTCAGGCTAAGCATGTTAGCAGCTAATGTTTCCTTAAACATTGTCCACAAAATGCATTGGCTGACCAAAATGTTTATCAGCGCTACCTCTTAGGAAACCAAACCGGTTTATTTTCAGTTCCTCTGACTGCTTTATATTTAGTGCAGTAATGTGGTTACCTTTTACATAAAACTGCATCATTAAATAGATTCCCCAAACGATTCTCAATACCACAAAAGAATGACGAGGCTGAAAAAGAAGTGTTCACCAGCCAGAGCACAGCAAAAACCTCTCGCCCATAGCATATTTCGATTCTTTTGCAGCTTAATCGTAATTCTGGATTCCCTTATTTGAAATGCTTGTTCTGGGATTAATTAAATCAGCCAGTCCAATCCTTGAGCTACTGACTGATATGTATGCTCAGCCTTTATTCTTTCTTAATGTGTTTTTTTTTTCCTGTATATAGGAGCAGTGGTAGAAAGCCAGCAAAACACCAGTGTGCCGTAGTGAACAAAGAGCTCTAAAGCAGAAGTGGATGTCGGAGCACCGCTCCTCCCCGCCGATGCCAACGCTGCCCTGGCACAGGGAATCACACTCCTGCCCCTCCTACCACCACACGTGCACGGCTGCTGGTGTGGCCAAATGCCAGAAAGGAAGGAGGGAACGGGGACCGACGGCAGACTAAAAATATTGGTGCATTTAAAAGTGCAAAATGTGGGTGTTGATTTTATCCTGGGCATTTTATCTATGCCAATCGAGCAGCAAAAAGGTCCTTTAGGAAAGCCAAGCTGAAACTGTGCAAACCCCCATGCTCGCTGCAGATGAAACAGAGAATAAATGTGCAGTACTTGGGGAGGTTTGCCTCTGAGTTTCCAAAGTCCAGAGAGATATATTCATTCTGGGCCTGAGACCAAAGCCATCCGCAGGCAAGGGGAGTCTTGGCTGGGGCAGAGGGTCGACCTTTTTATGGCAGGGTTGGTCTACGGTGATCGGAAAAGAGCTGCTTCCGTTCAGCCCGCATCTCCTTCGCACAGGCAAATGTTGCTCTCGCTGACATGAACGGGAATTATGGTTGCAGTTTAACTTCCTCACGTGCCAGGGTATCCCACAGGTAACGGCTCGGGTGTGGGTATGTGAATTAGTTCTTAAAACGGCACGCGTTTCTCCTCTTTATAAAAGAAGACCAGGCACTCTATAACTGCTAAGAACAGACTGTCTGAAAGGTGTTTTATTAACTAAAGTTGGGGAAGAAAATGAAACTGAAAAGAATACGACTGCATATTAAACTACATGAAGTGGTCATGACAACCGGGGATCTCGGTATCATAAAATTTTAACAGCTGGATGCAATCAATGGGGATTTTCCATTTTTTTTTTTTTTGTTCAGCTTGAGAAAGAAAGAGAGAGGGGTAAAAAAAAAGAAAAGCTTAATTTTACTCGAGCAAGCTCTTTATCCAGCTCAGCTTTCTTTGCTTAATATCAGAAGTTGTCTTTACTTCTCTGTAAATCTCAGCACTGCCTGCGCTCGGCTGATGCCGTCCCCTTCCTGGGGCAGGGATTCCACAGCAGGAGGTGTTCAATATCCCCAGCAGCAGCATGACAAGGAATGGAAAACAGAAAAATGCATGTTATAGGGAGACTTCCCCAGCATGAATACAATTTTTAGACCTTACCGTATCATTAATGGACTTCAATTTTTGCCAGAAAATTCATCAAAGGTCATTTGTGCCTGAAATCCCGCAGTATTTCTTCAGCAAAAGGACTAAGTTCCAGGGCAAGTCAATAAAAACACTTCAGTGTCTGGCAGGGCATCTTCTATTTCATCACATGAAATCACAGCCTGGGCTTTCCCTTATATACATTTCTTTTGCTCTAGCACTGCTTCCTTCTTGGTGATGTCAACACTTGCTTTGAGGTAGCTGAAGAAATATTTCACAGACTGAGCTTTATCAGAGCTATAGAAAAGGAGAGCATTGGCCAAAAATAATGTAATGGGCTTCTTACCAAAAAAATTAATGCATATGTTTAGAAAACAAGGCCAGAATTGTATATAACTTACTGGAATCATGTTCCTTGATAGCTCCATCGAGGACTGCCTTATTCATTCAGAGAGTAATGCGGTATTATTCAGCATAAGTAACTTTGATGGCTCTCAGTCTGACTCGCATGGCTTTGCTCAGGCGGCCTTACAAACAAGCATGTTTCCTTAGTTTGTTGTTATTTCTCCGTCTGTTAAAATGCAAACCAACTCCAAACTTCTGACTTCACCTTCCAATGGTTACATGTGAATGTTTGTTTATTAAAATAACTTCATTTTTCATTTACCGATGCCTCATGAGCCTCATCCACACATCTGAAGAAAATCTGCTGCTCTCACTGCGTTTTCAGCCTGTCCAAACCCCGCTTGCCTCTGAAGTCACAGGTTTTCCAGAGCAGAGGTTGGGTTCTGGATAAACTCCTAAGCCCCAATTTTGAGAACTGCAGACACCCCCTTCTCTCTCCCAAGGGACTCAGTGCTGCACACTCGTACCGGGGCTCAGAGCAAGGCAGGACGGGGCACCGACGCTCTGTAAGGCACCCATCAGGGTAACCTCCAAAACCAGCAGATGTCAGCCAGGGGAGTTTTCACCTTCAGTCTCCCAATTCCTTTGTCGGGTTGCCCTAAATCTTGTTTCCCATGTTTCTCCCACAAATGTCGTTTGGAAAGAGGGCCAAAATAAACATCAGCAGATGCTGATTGGAAAATGTCATGGGCTGCCCTTTGCCCAGGTGCCCGGGAAGGGAGCAGAGCACATCACAGGGAGACCTGGCCGTGCCCGTAGCAGTGAGCTGCTGAGAAAACAACTGGTGGGCGACGAAATGCTGGCAGGACTCGGTGACTGCTGAGAGCTGGGACAGGGATCTGGTCCGTGAATTTGGTGGAACGTCTGGACTGTGACGGATTTCTGAATTGTGCGCTTACTTCAATACCAAATGTCTCTGAAATAAAGTGAGCCATTGCTAAATGATACTGTGAAGCTGCTGCAAGTGTCTTGGGCAGAGATGAGAGCTCAGAGCCACCAGCACAGAATAAAACGAGGGAAGAGCCACGAAAGATGCTTGTCTGTGGAAGACCGGTTCATAGTAGGACCAAACCACAGTGGTTGAACTACGCGATGTATTTTGGAGGCTAGTACGAGGCACTGGGCAGTGAGAAGGCTTTTTCTTCCATTCCAAGAGACCTCAGAAGGTCCTTGGGAAAATCACTGAGCCTTTCCATGCATCACTCAAAACCAACCAACAGAACCCAAGTGAAAAACCTGGGCAGCCCGTCAATAAACCCTCCTGCGGGATATGTTCAATTGAAAATAAGGATCATACTCGCACCTGATGTAAATCACCAGAGTGTCCCAGACATCAGTGGGGTAACACTGAACGCGTGCGGTAGGAGCTGGCCCGTGGGCTCCGAGCAGAGTTTTTTCCCTCAGGGCCAAGACCGCCCCTCGCACCGCGGGGTGCGCAGGCTGGGGGGGCGGG
>NW_009196143.1:2840-4807 GCF_000690835.1 Fulmarus glacialis | reverse complement strand
TCCCAAGGGATTCTCTCAACCAGTGTCCTCAACAGGCCAAAGTCTGCCCTCCTCCTCCCAAATACTTAGTTCAATGTGAACTTTTCCAAGATGAAACCAAATATTAGTCAGTAGAAATAAAGTGACATGACCCAAAACCTTAATAGTATAGGAAAATAATGGCAGCTTTGAATTTAAGCACATCCATTCAAAAAATAGGAATCTTGAGTCTAGCTCTAGCTGTATTTGAACTCTCCCCTCACTATCTAACAGATATCTAACTTCTGGTAGAAATAATGTCAATCTCTACTTTTGTTTCACTTTCTATAAATAATTAATTCCAAGTGGGCAAGTTTCCATGCTAGAAAATTGTTTTCTCTCATTTTCAGACTCAAAAAGCAGTTATATGAAATGGTGCAGCTTCAGCTATGGGTGTTACAAGACATCCAGCCAAGACCATCCAATAGGCCTGGAGAAATTCTGTTTACAGGAACACAATCCTCACTGGTATCCCATTTCTGAAGAGGATATAGAACTGTCTTAAGCTAAATACCTAGCTAAGCCACTGGTAGAGAGAGTGAGAGACAACATACCTTCTTTAACTTATATAAGTGCACACTGCAGAAATTTGCAAAATTACTCACAACCCACGCAGACAAAAGCTTTATGACACTCCTTGGAAAGGTTATGTGGGATGGGGAGATACGACTTTTTTACTCCAGTTTATATTACCACTCTTGAAATATTAAATGAAAGAAAGATACCAATAAATTTCTCCAGAAGATTCATGAATCTGGAATTAAAGCCTCCCAGAAGTTCAACCCAGATTCACTTCTGGGACAAAAAAGCACATATTTATAGTGAATTTACTATTCACTGGGAAAAATTTCCAACTACAAATATTATGTTCTTATTAACCAGACATGTAATTGACTAATACGTTTGAGCAATGCCTCATAAATACCATACTCCCTAAAGAAACCAAATCTAGCCTTGCCCTAAACTCATACCCACTGAAAGAGATGTTTCCAGTACTGCTATACTCCATCAGAGCAGAACACAAATACAAATAGCTGAATTTGACTGACAGAAATGCAGTGTTTGTGCTAATGTCATAAAGGTTGCAATCAACAGTTGCTGATCTAAGCCTGATTCTGTCATTCTTACTCATACTGAGTAGTACCTGCCTCTAGCAAAAGGAAACTTTCACAGCAAAAACATATTCCAGCAGTGAACTCCTCCTTTTCAACTCTGATCAAGCAATTTTCCAAATCTTAGGAACACTTATTTTCATAATTAAGAAAACTAACTGCTTAGCCATGTGAATTCGCTCAGTGTAAGGAATTTTACCTATGGACAAATATTGTACGGTTTGGAATTTTACTGGGACACAGTCTGAATTTCTTGATTCTACAAAAAACTGTCTTTCGTTCTTTGGGTCTTTTTCCTAGGTGGCCATTTGTGCAGAATGGGAAAATGAAGGTTTTTTTCAATAGCTGTTGAAATCATCAGCAGAGTGTCTTTGACTGCAGAGTTTCAAGACCAGTGCAAGAATGAATGGAGTGGAAATCCCACTTTTTCCCAACACTCAGCTTTGATTTATCAGCAGTAGACCTTCCACTGCAAACCTTAGAATAGAGTTTGCAGATGTATAGTGGCAAAACGTTTAAGTTTCTTGCCACAGGTCAGTAGGTGAGAGTTCAAGCTTTGTCCCAGATCAGCCGAGCTAGAAATTACCATCTAGTGTTCCTGTTGGCAACTTGAAGTTAGAGTGAAGTGATAGTAGCCACACCACTTAGCGTGCCATTGACTACAGAAACTGACATGCCTTAAGCAGATTAGGGCAAAAGAATGTATATACATATAGATATGTATTTAATATGGATTAATCAAGCAGCAAGTTCGCTAAGAGTTTACATTATTCACCTATTATGCACATCTGCCAAACGGACTGACTGCAGGTAGGGATCCTTGTGCTGCTTTTGGCT
>NW_009196143.1:0-2345 GCF_000690835.1 Fulmarus glacialis | reverse complement strand
CCCCATCCCAACTGGGGTGGAGTGAGCGAGCGGCTGTGTGGTGCTTAGTTGCCGGCTGGGGTTAAACCACAACATCCTCTATGTCCAAGGCTGAGAGACCTGGGGAAATCTGCTGTGTTACTTCTTGAGTTAGGCACCCAAGAAAACAGACTCAGGCATTTGGACAGTAAATCCACGCCAGGACTACAGATAGTAGCTCAAATTACACCAAAAGACTGTCTTTGTCTTTTCAAGGTTCTTGGAAGATAGTGACAAATTAGAAATTTCCCCTGTTCTCAAGGGAAAATTCAAGCTGACTCTTGCCAGTCCCCTGAAAAGCCAAATTTCTTCTCATAAAAGCTGGCTAAGAAGTGCTCTCGTGGTTGTAGATGCAGCTCTTCCGTTTCCTTGCATCAGTACCCCATACAGAAGAAAAATATTTTTGCCAGCTCAAAGAACTCCCACAAAACTGAAGTATTGTGGAAGTGGTAAATATTTTCTCCAGATCCCTCCTCTTTCCAAGAATGATCTCTATGCATCCTCTAAAAACTCTCTGCAGAGAATCAGCACGCAAGCAAACTACTACAGGTAATAACAGGGAACTGTCTTCAGAATGACAGCTGAGGAGGAAGACATATGAGGCCCTGTCTACAGGCTTTTTAGTGACACTAAAATCAAAAAAGAACCACAAACCCTTGATTTTGGATCATATTGCCTCAGCCATTTTCACTTCTCTTCCCTCAGTGTGTACAGAGTATCAAAGGAGAACACATCTAGCAAGCAGAAGAGATTTAGTTACTAAATTATAGTAGTTATTAAAAAAGCATGTGTTGATTCCTATTTTTTAATAACAACATTTACATTAAAAGAGCAAATAATTATACACCTCTCTCTCTCTCTGACATATGGGCACAAACTTAATTAAGCACATGAAGAGGAAGAAGGAGAGGGTATGCTAAAAAAATCAACAGTGGTTCTTAAAAATGCTTTTCTTTCCTTCTTTAACATAACAACTCTTTTAAGCTATAATCATTTATACTCTTTTACATGAGTATCTATTTTATTTCAAATTTTGTCATAATTGGTATGAAGCTTTAAAAGTGATTGGCTTCCAGTTATCTATGGATCTTGCTGATGAGGATAAATTTTTAAAATGCTGTCAGAGAGCCTGAAGGATTTAGAAAGTAAAGTCTGATTTACAAGAATTGAGAACCTAGATCTCATTTCCATAAGACAAGATGTGCGCTGTCATATCTGTTTTGCAAATGATGTTTGTTGGGAGATGTTGAGATGCCAAAAAGTGACCCAATTCTGTTCAGCTATTATTGGCTTTGAAAATAGCCTCTTTAAACTCTTACATCTGACTACATTTGAAACTGTTACCCCCAAATTTTGTCATTCTTTTTCTTGTAGAACACTAACCAGAAGGTATTAATTTAAAAGAACTCAAGGTGACTCACATAGCTTCTTTTTGCATTTAGGTTTCCCACTACCAAAAACTAGTTTTACACCTGGCTGCTATTATCTCAAAGTAGTCAAAGAATGTGGTAAATATTATCCACGTATAATTTATTAAAAGCTGAGTCAAAGAACAGGTGTTGCTATTGTAAAGATTAATTTTGCAGCTCTTCTGCTCAAACTCATAAATTATGAACTCCTGGGCCGCCTCAACACTAAATCACACACACAACATCCACACAATTTATTAACTTTAGGGTGAAAAATGATGTGTAATCTTGCCAGCTGCTCTGCCTACAAGCACTGGCATCAGCAAGTATGCCAAGCCCCTCACTGACTCTCCACTTTACAACTGGGAATTGGCAGGTTCTCTTTGTCAGTAGTGGCAGTTCTGCACTTTCTTCTTGCCAATGACACTAACATATAACCTCAGATGGGGATGATTACATTATTATTGTTATTTTTAATAACATTTATCATTATTAGATTTCAGATACAGAAAGTATTGCTTTGATCAAACATTTTTGTTCTACTCCTTTAGTTATATTACTAGAAACACTGACCTACTGTAAAGGGTGCAGGAGTTAACTACACTGCAGTTAACTGCACAGTCGACATGGGTTCACAAAGGGAAAGTCTTGTTTAACTAATTTGCTATCCTTCCGCCTAGCGGATGAAGGGAAGGCAGTGGATGGATTTTAGTAAGACTTCAGTAATTTTTTGGATTTTAGTAAGTCTTTTGATACTGTCCCTCACAGCTTTCTTCTGCATAAGTTGTCCAACTATGGGATAAGCAAGTTCACTGTGCACTGGGTCTTCACCCAGTGAACTGGTCGAAGCGCAGAGCTCAAAGGATTTCAGTGAATAGGGCTACATCTTGCTGGTGACTGGTCACCAGCGATGTTCCT
>NW_009196142.1:0-1064 GCF_000690835.1 Fulmarus glacialis | reverse complement strand
TATATACTATATATTTTTGGTAATTTATATTTCTATCTATATTTCTATTTATATTCTCATTTTTTGTATTTTGTTGCATAGTTGCTCCTTATTATAGATGAATAGGCTACTGACATCCTCCACCCTGCACTCCTGGGACGTGGTTTTGTATTACAGAATCACAGACTTACAGACTGGCTGAGGTGGAAAGGCATCACTGGAGATCGGCTTTTGTATTAGAATAAAGATATTTTGCAAAATTTTCTCACACATTTCTAGGCCAGGCGGGTGTAAATTCTGCTTCTATAAAATGTTACAGGCAGTTTTATATTTGCCCATCAAAAAGCAGACAGCAAAACAGACAAAAACATCCTGAAATAACATCTGGCAAGCCTTCCTCATCCAGGTGTGTCAGTAAATACAGTTTTACAAAGCTCCCCGGTCCCAGAAAACAGTGCTATGGAGTAAAGTATACTATTCTGCAGCAGATTTTAAGTATATTTGATATACCTTCATTTTCTCAGACCCTATATATGTCTTACCTACCTTTTGTTAAACAAATTCAATTTAGTTTGCCATTAAATAGGAATGTATTTTTAATGATTCATGTACACTGGTTTTCATGTAAGCATTCAGAATAATTAAAAAGAAATAAAACAAGTTTTGGTTTGAATTAAGTCCAGTTTGACATCTGATTTAGCAAGATACTTTGTACATTGTTCTTGCATTTCTTGTAAGTATTGATTAACAATCTTCTACACTACAACTTAATTTTTTAAATTAGTATTAAAGTTAAACAATCTAACTGAAGATGTGTCCCTCCATAACATTGACTTTCATGGAAGAAAAAGAAGCTAGACATTTCAAATTTATTTTTTCCTAAATATAAACTGTTCCTAAAGGACACTCAAGACAATATTATGCTGTTTCCTTTGCAATTCTTAATTCAGAAGTTAAAATATTTTATATTTACTTGATTAACATGTTATTCCAGTTTGTGGATTTATTTAGTTTATTCTAAAGCCCTACTCTAAAAAAGCCCTGCAAAATAAAATGTTATTGCCTATTTCTAAGTAAATATATAT
>NW_009196141.1:350-3836 GCF_000690835.1 Fulmarus glacialis | reverse complement strand
GGGGGGCTGTGCCAGGAAGGTCTCCCGCGGCCCCAGCGCAGGGTTTCGGGGTGTCTGGCCGAGCCCCTCTCCAGCTTTGCTGACGTGCCCATTCCCAGCATGTCAGAAATGCTTCTGAGCTTCAGTTATCCTGGCTTGTGTAAGTGAAACATTTGGTTTTGTGACACTTTCCTTAATTATGGGAGCTAATGACAAAACCATTGTGACAAATGACTCAGCTTTTGATAGTGAAGTTAATTAATTCTGAAGTTAGAGTCTCCATCGGAGTATCTGGAAAAACCCGATTAAGAAGTCTGCTTACCCAGTGTACACGGGCAGCAAAAACCCAAGTCCCTACAACATGCCAGGTAAAATCCTCCCCACCGCTGCGAGGGGATGATCCTCTCAGAGCGAGGAGAACGAAGGCAGACACCAGCACAGCGTTTGCCTCCCGAGCCATCCCTCCATCCATCAAAGGCATCAGGAGGAACACAGCCTCATTAATGTTTGAATGAGTGACCAGAAGCAGCTTTGCGTTAGACTCTGACCTTCAAGAGCCGTCTCCCTGAAGCCATCTTTCATCTCTTTCATTTGCATTACAATCCTGTTTGGCTCATTATTTGTTATCCACTTCTTCTTCAAAGAATTTAAATCAAATCAATTAAATTGTGGTGGGTCGGAGCAGCAGCAAACCTTTTATGGTGGCTCAGCATGGTCCGGCTGGACTCAGACTACAAAATATCTTTTAATCTCCTGCTATTTGTTCTTTTATTACTTCTGTGGTACCACTGCCTCATAGAATCCCTTTGGTAATCTTCCTCCTTTCCCACCCATCCCACGCAGACATGCTCCATGTAGAGGCTGGTCTTTGTATGACCTTGGGGAAGGGATTCCCTCGGCTTCCCTCCCGCAGCCCGGGATGGGGATCGGGATGTCCCCGGCAGGGCTGCTGAGGTGGGGAGCTGCTGAACTGCGCACAGCACCCCGTGCCCTCGGAGCTGGCACGGAGCGGCGGGGGGAACCCTGTGGCACTGGCGTGACGTTTGCTGTCCCCTGTCATCCTCTTCCCTCTCCTGGACTTGTTTTGTCTACCCAGGGTATCGATACAGAGGAAAGGCAATGGCGGGGGACGCCGGTGTGTGCAGCTGGTGCGCGCGAAAGCAGAAGCGTGGGCAAAGTGAGGTGGACTTTAGCAAGCAGCTGCTGTAAGCACATTCACCTGGGGCTCCCGAGAGGCTGCGTGCTGCTTGCTAGCCCATGCGTGGCCACTCCTGCACTCCCTTTGCATCTTCCCAGAGTAAGGAAGCTTGATAAGAATGGATTTCTGTTTCTCTCCCCTGCTATTTTTATTGCTACTAAACTGTTGGAATTCCAGCAGGGAGCTGCAGAGCTGGTAGGCAACCGCACAAGCTCGCACCGAGTGAGCCAGCACTTGGGCTGGTGGCACGCGTGGCATTGCTCACTCGTGTCACACGTAGGAGAACCTCCCTGAACTCGGCAGCACGTAAGGACACACCAGCCGCACCACTGGAGTCCTGTTAGAGCCAGTAGATTGCAACCAGCATTTCCAAAGCATGTGCAGATATAAGTAATCCCCTCGTAGGAGTGCGGACAGCAAAGGCTCTGGAGTCCTTATCCCCTTGCAGCCCCTGGGAGCGGGGAAATGAAGTGAAGACTAGGCAAGGCTGGAGCTCAGCATCTCACTGCATTGCTAATGACCTAAACCCGCCTTGTATCAGAGCCTCTCTTCCTTCAAGGAAAAAACCTAATCCAGCTAGGGATTATTTCTGACTACTTACTTTCTGTCACTTTGCCAATTTAAATGCAGCAGAGCTTTCATTGCTGGATTTGGAAGGACAAAGCCTAACAGATCTCGGTTTAGGACATTTGTGCCTGCAAGGACAGCTTTTTTTTTGCACAGGTTGTACAATCTTTGCAGCATGAGCTGGATTCTGTTATTTGTTTCCACTTTGCCGAACTCAGAAGGGTCCAGACCTGGGAGCAGGTAGATGATGATGGATACGGCAGTGAACAGCAAGGGGTGACCGGGGCTGCAGCTGGAGGAGCCCAGGCTGCACAGGGCAGGGCGCCAGGCTGTGACCGGAGCACACTGCCCTCCGGAATCTGAGCTGCAAAGCGGGATGGCAAACTCTTGTTGGCTGCAAATCTTCGTGAACCCCCTGCGTGTCCCCTGAGGTGGCTGCTCTGGGCAGAGCTCCAGGCTCACTCTTGGGACCGGCTACTCCACTCAACGAGTGGTAAGAGGGGTGCAGCGCTTGGCGAGGGGTGCCCTGCCACCAACACCTACAAGGGCCAACGTGATCCGACATGGACTTTGATTCCGTTTGAGCTTGCTTTGTTAAAAGCCTAGGAAACGGTACATGTGCACTCTGCACACACCTACACACACTATGTTAAAATAACACAATTAAGGCTGCAAAATCCCCCACTCGGAATGCAATTTGCAGCCCCTTCGCTGTAGGTGTGAGATATCTTTGCTGCCTCCTCCCCGGGACGCCTGCCTCTGCGCAGGATGGGGGCCGGGCAGGGTGCTGGTGTCAGGCTCTGCCCCACGCGCTGCAGGAGCTGGGTGACAGGCGGTGGGAGCAGTGGGGGTGGTAGGACGAGGGAGCGTAATGCCATGGCTGAGGCAGCCGTCCCGGAGAAGCACGGTCTCTTCCTGCACCTTGCCCCGAGCTACCTTCATGGTACCCACCAGATCACTCAGGAACAGCATCCCGGCGCAGCCGTGCGCGGGGCTCGTGTCGGTGTCCAGCCTGTGACGCCAAGGTGTGACCTGCGACCGTCATGCGCCGCTGCCAACGCCAGTCACAGAAGCTGGGCAACTACAACCCTTCCTCAAAAAATATACAGAAAAAAGCCCTGTGGTTCAGTGTGGGTGGATGCTTCTGACCACAGTCCCTGAGTCTCCATCCTCACTCTCATCAGAGAGTCGGCCCCCAGCCCACTGGGCACTGCAGCTCTGGGCAGAAACGCTGGAAAAGCAGGAACTGGTGCTGTGCAGCCGGGAGAGCCTGGGCAGCCCTGCCTTGGCCTCCAGCCTGAGCTCGGAGCAGAGGCGGTGAACGAGGCAAAGGGCCCGTAACGAAGAGGGGGAATAAACCAGGGTGATCCACAGCTGGGCAGCCAGTAGAGCGGGCGCACTGCGGGTGGCAGGGTGCTGGGGAAGAAGTACTGCGGCGTTGCAACCAGCATGCCCTGCCTAATGGGTATGCACCAAGAAGGCGATTTAAGGTTGAGGCGGCTACTTAATTTTCACACTTCTTAATTTCTCAGTACCTGAGTTTTTGGTAACCTTCATAATTTCCCATTTGCATTTTGGGAGTAAA
This sequence comes from Fulmarus glacialis, assembly GCF_000690835.1. Classification (NCBI taxonomy): domain Eukaryota; kingdom Metazoa; phylum Chordata; class Aves; order Procellariiformes; family Procellariidae; genus Fulmarus; species Fulmarus glacialis. The sequence goes on along the minus strand of NW_009196141.1, from coordinate 507 downwards.
TAACTAGTGTTTACATGTGAGTGCATACAAATGAGAACTGTGGAAGTACACACTATCAGGTAAATCATATGCTTTCCTGTCTCACCCGTAGCCCTTAAAAGACTATTAATTTAAGAGGTGGGTATATTATAGGGCTTATTTGAAAGGTCGCATGAGT
>NW_009196141.1:0-233 GCF_000690835.1 Fulmarus glacialis | reverse complement strand
GAGTCATAATCTCATCCAACTGGCTGCAAAAACGTTTGAGAGAGGTGAGGAGACAGCAGAGAGGCGCAGAGAGAGAGAGAGAGAGGGTTTTAGCTGGTGGCAAACAATTAAGGAGCGTGATGTGAAAAACCCCCCAAGGTACAGCGCCTGTGCCGGCACCCGCCTTGGTCTGGGTCTGTCAGGGCGCTCGGGCGGGTGACAAGGGCTGGTCTCCCCGGGGCAGGCGGTGCCCG
>NW_009196140.1:5809-6012 GCF_000690835.1 Fulmarus glacialis | reverse complement strand
GAGCCCGTCTCCGCTGCAGCTATTGACCCGCCGGGCGTCCATACTATTAAGAACAAATAAGGGCTACCCACGCAGAGCACCGAACCGCTCCCTCAGCTCAGTGGGGAAATATCCCGGAGAATTGCTAATACGCGGGGAACGGCCTCAAATGGTTACACCGGTGTATCCCCGTTTCAACGGGCCCGCGGGAAGGAGCCGAGCCC
>NW_009196140.1:4808-5665 GCF_000690835.1 Fulmarus glacialis | reverse complement strand
ATTTTTTTTTTTTTTTTCTCTAGACTCTGCATGCCCTCCGTCCCCGTTTCAAAGTCACACGCAGTTTTTAGAGGTACCGAAATCGCGGGGACGGGGTGTTTCTTTACAGCGTTTTCTGCCCGCAAGCTGCGAGGCGAAGGTGCCGCGTTTCCCGGCACACGACCGCCTTGCCCGCGGGTGTGGGTGCAGCGGCCGTGGAGTTCGGGGTCTCCCCCTCCCTCCAAAGCCGCGATAAAAAGCCCGCCGAGGCGAGCCGGGGCTCTCCACCCGGAGCCTGCTGTTTGTCTCAGTAAATCACATTACGAAGCAAAGTGCAAGGGTAGTTAACTTTATCTTCTGTTAATGTAAACAAATAAGAAGCATTCAGTTCCTTGATCTTTATTTAAATATAGAGTTGTTTATCAGTGTCATCCTATGAAGATTAATTAGATACCTTTATTCACAATTTGGCGTCTGACACCCCATTTTAGGAATGCATTATAATCACAAGGTGTTAATTGGGGCCAGCCAGGCACTTATGTTTCTTATTAAACAGCGTGAGGACTTTTCGCAAGTATTAAGTTCTTTTACCGTGCGGTGCAAAAATATACAGCTTCTAACAACACAGTGCGGCGGAATCGTGCTGCTGAGCGATGTATCATCGGTGTTTGCAGCCCGGGAAGGGCGGGCGAGGTGCGGCCGGCGTGCCACCGCACCCCCGGCTGGAAACGGGGGACAGCCTGCCTTTCCAGGGGGCTTTTCCGGGAAGGGGTATCCCCCACTTAGAAGAAAAAACAGGGAAAAAGAAAAAAAGAAGAATCCGTCCCTAATGGCTTAAAAATTACCGCGAGTCCCCTTCTGTCCCAAATCGGGATGCG
>NW_009196140.1:4111-4330 GCF_000690835.1 Fulmarus glacialis | reverse complement strand
CGAGCCGTGTTCACAAGTCGCTCTCCGGGACGAGGGCTGAGCTCACACCTCACCTCCCGCAGCGGGGGGCAGGCAGGGGAAAAGAGGCACTGTCGCATTTTGGACCAAGCCGGGGGCTCAGAGCTTGGGGGGGATGCACAGGAGAACCGGGGCAAATCACGAGAAGATATAATTAAAAAAAAAAAAAAAAAAAAAAAAAACCAGGAAACAGCTAAAAGG
>NW_009196140.1:293-4096 GCF_000690835.1 Fulmarus glacialis | reverse complement strand
AACCAGGTAACAGCTAGAAGCGTCCAGATGAGGCCAGTACAAGGGATAAAGCAGCATGGAAAAACTTTGCAAGAGATGGTTAGAGACATCTCAGCCCTCATTCTGTAGAGATGCAGCACCTCAAGGATTGGGCTCCCTCCTCCTCCCCCCAGCTGCAACACGCGATAAAGGCAAAGAAAAGGCAGAGAGCCACATCCACTCTTATCCCTGGCACCACGACGTTTATTAAAAATTACTACTATATACATAGAAAAAGGAAACAGAACCAAGTTTTGTTGGGAGAAGTTTGTGTGCCAGTGCTCTAGGGGTGATCAGTTTTAAAATGGCTGAAACTATAGGCAAGGAGAGTGGGTAAGTTACATCACTTCCAGTTTTGTACAGGGCAGCTGAAAAAGTCACTTTACGTACACGTAAATCGAAACCTGGTCATGTTTTTTGCAATGCTCCATATGTTAAGTTTGATTAACCAAAAAAAAAAAAGCCTTTTGAACTTCAAAGCACCACCGGAGGTCCTTCTGACTGAACAGCTATAGGTCAACTATTTATATATTATTCCACAATATTCTACAGTGTAGCTAGACAAAACACAACTGTACACTTTGTTTTTGGCCACCTCAATAAAGGTTAGGCTTTTGGGATGGAGGCATGTTTTTTTTAATGCAAGTTCTAAACTAAGAAAAGTCAGATTTGGTCATTGTAACCCCATCATTAGCAACAAGACCTTCAAGTCAAAATCCTGCCTGGCAAGCAGGCCTCACGTTGGCAGTCTTCTGCCAAAGAAAGCCTTAGCTGAGCAATATCTGACTCTGCCAATTGTGCTGCAGACAAGGGTTGAAGAAGCCAGCTCAGTCTAAAGCAGAAAATAGCATTTGTGCAGCTTCCCACAACCCAGCCCCTTTTTATCCGAGGGGCAGGCAGGGAAGAAAATTAAATTTGGGATCCCACCCCCCTATTTCCTTGCTCAGGAGTGCATAGATTTGATCAGGCCTCTGAGCCAAGCCTAACTGTACACTTTAGTGTCTCCAATAAATAAGCCACATTGTAAAAATCTAGGCTCCTGCTTACAGCTTCCACATGTGGTTCCTTCTAGAAGAGGGGAAGAATTCTACCAGTTTGTCCTACTTTTTTACCTGCAACAGTCAAAAACCTTTGGCACCTTCTTTAGAATTGCACACAACAATTCAAGGTGGAAGGCAAGAGTCTTTTTGGCAATTGTAATGCAAAAAAACCAAGGCCACCCTGAAAAAAATTAGCCAATTGGAATAAAAGGATGCTTTAAGAACTAGTATAGAACGCGTAGTAGCCCATGCCTTTTGAAGTGTCTTTGCTATAGTCCTCAGCATTAACATCCTCACATTTCATAGTCGGGGAATTTTCGTTGCTGGAAGTGCTAGGGGAGAGCCGTCTTCTCTTACAAGCACCTGTGTAGACCCCAGAATCGTTTGAATCTAGAGACTTTATGGAGGGTGGAGTCTCTATCCAGGATGAGCCAATTTCTTCTTTCACCTTCTCCTTGGAAAGCTGGTCTTCGGAGAAACCTGGAGGACTTGTTCTGGAGGTCCAAGGTAATCCTGTTGTCATTTTTCTCTGGTAAGAGCCCCTGCTCCCCCAGCCTGCCATGGATGGAAATGTCGGGTCTGGGTAGTATCCCAGAGCATGGGATGTCTGAAGGGGGAGGGATTTAATGCCATATGGGAGCAAGGTGCTGGGAGAATACTCCGTCTCGTAGGAGTTCATGTCCAGTTTGTTGGCATTGGGCTGCTGTACAGGCGTAACAAACCACCGTTGAGGAGGGCTGGCCACTTCTTCGTTCTGCTGCGGGGAGAGTAAGCCGTTTGTCTGAGGGACGGTTCTCTCACTGTTGTAAAACCTGGCTGGGGGCAGGTTGTTGACAAACTGTTCTTGGAAGAATGGTTGCACGCTGTATCGGGCCCCAGGGACGATCTGGTGGGATCTAGGAGAATCCGTGGGAGATGGAGTTAATCTGTCATTTTCTGAAGCTGTGTACATGCTACAACATAAAAGAGAAATACTGAGTGGTGTTCTTTACAATTCCAGTATGATAGTAAGACTACACAAAGACACAAACAGGAAGAAACAGAGTTATTTCTTAATTAGAATCACAGTAAGGTTTAACTGGATGGCTCTTCATTTTTATCCGATTTAGGAGTTGTTTGTTTTTCCTAGACCAGTATAAAATTTCTAGTATTACTGCCTCAAGTATACACTGTTCTCTGCCACCCAACCCATTTTAGATGAGGTGCAGCACCTTCCTCTCAGAAGCCACACTTGTATATATACAGCTCCAGTTTTTCAAAGGCCATTTGATGCTAGAAAGTGAGCATTAGGCAAGTCTTCTGCTGACAATTTGAAGAAGCTGCCTGCTCTGTGGAGACACCTGATACGCTACTGCCAATCTGCAGGCCAGCTAGGTTCTGCCAATACACATTTTCTAGAAATCCAAAATTCAGAAGCCTGCTGGAAGACAGGTCATCAAGACAATACAGCAACTACTCAAATTTAATGTTTCTAGACAGACATTTAATGTCTTTGAAGGGAGCACATCAGCTAGCAAAGCTGCCAGTAGAAGTATTACTGCTTCTGAGTAACTGAAGTAGTGTCTAAAGAAAAACTCTTCCACACACATTTCAGGCCAGAATCATGCCTCGACAGAGACACTGCAAGAGGCAACAGAAGTTTACTTACGAGTCATAGTTGTCTCTGAAGCCTTTCGCAAAAGGATTATGGTCAATTTTCAGCTGGGTAATCTAAAAGTGAAAGCAGAATATAGTAAGATGCGATGTTGAACCCGCAAGACAATTTTATCCTTAATTGTCATTTTACACATCCATGCTTACGTCAGTGTTCTGATATGCTGTAACTGCTATGAACTGTGTTTCAGGGAAAATAAACGTCTGAGTCTTTGAGGAATCATTTAGATCTTCGACACCATCTTCAGTCACCTCCACAATGTGAAGCCGGGGCTGGTACTTGTGTAGAGACTGCAGTACTATCATCTAAAAGGAACCATGGAAGAGACAAGATCTTTAGTCAAACTGCATCTAACATTAAAAGATCTAATTTTATAGCCTGACATTCTCTTCCTGTAAATTGTAATATTTTTACTTGGGAATGGAGCAATTTTAACTGTTAACAGGAGATGATTCGCAGCTTGTAGCCCTGTTTCACTAGGTTACTAATATGCTAAAATCTGTAAATGCAGGAAAGAGTTATCTGCTACACTCCCACTTTGTGAGCAAGTCTAGAGATAGATATATTGGCTAAGAACAAAGAAATTCACACATCTATTTCTGACATTGCTTCTCCTTACAAAGACAATTAGAAAAGAAAACAAGATCTACGATCCAGTTCACGAAGGGAACAAGTCACAACAACAGTGATCTAGCAGCTCGATTAAATGCTGTAGAGCCCCGAAAACCCAGGGCTCCCCTTGGCCGAGCCACCAAGAGCCCCTCAACGCTGCCTTCCTTCCCCCGTTTACCTGCGCGTTGTTGTTGTTAGCACCTTTATTGTTCGTTAGCTTCAGTTTCCCGAAAGAAATCTCCTGCCTCATCCAGTGAGCCCCGGTGTTGGGCGACTCGGGGTGCACGTACACCTTGTTGCCTGGGGAAGAGAAGCACGTAAAGCGGCGGCCGGGCACGGAGGCTTGTTCCCCCGCCGGCAGCTGGGAGCAGCGGGGCAGGACGGGCGACAGCGCCCGGGCAGCGCCTCGGGTCCCCCGGTGTCCCCTCTCCCGCACAGCCTCATACACCGCGGCGTGCGGGGGGGGGACGAGAGCTGCG
>NW_009196140.1:0-200 GCF_000690835.1 Fulmarus glacialis | reverse complement strand
GGAGGGGGCGAAGCGGGAAGCCCTTCTGGGAAGGCGACCCGCGGGGGAAGGCGGCGGGGAGACCCCGGAAACCCCGCACCTACCTTGCATGTTATTGTCGGCTTTGCCGCAGGTCACCCACTTGCCCCCCTGGAAACGCCAGTGATTGGGGTCCGCCAACACCACCTCCACGAAGACGTTGTAATGGGCCGTGGGGTTGA
>NW_009196139.1:4312-4552 GCF_000690835.1 Fulmarus glacialis | reverse complement strand
GAGGGGGATGGGGGGGCTCGGTCACGGGGTCCCCGTTGTTCATTCTGGGGGAGTGTTGAGCTGCGTGGGCACCCCGGGGGTGGGTTTTGGGGTGCAGGGTTGAGCTCGGAACCTGGCGTTTGTGAGGCAGCGAGGTTTGGCATGGGTGGGTGCCTGGGAAGGTGGGATGCTCCAGAGAAGGGGGCACGGTGCCCTCTGCACGGATCTGGCATCTGCCATGCCCTGGAGGGAGGGGGGGCT
>NW_009196139.1:1526-4182 GCF_000690835.1 Fulmarus glacialis | reverse complement strand
GGCTGGAGCCCAGAGGCCGCATCCAGCCCCAGCCTCCACGCTCCTTCCCAGCCACGGCATCTCTGCAAAGCGATGGCTCTGCCATCCCAAATCCTCCTCCAGCCATCCTCACCATGGAGGGGAGAGGCATGGGAGAGGCTGCTCGGTGTGGTGCCCATGTTTTGGGGGATGCGGGGCAGGGTCTGGCCTTCGTCATGCCGGGGAAGGCGGCGGCGGTGCGGAGGAGATGCTGTTTGTGTTGAGCCACCCTTTGGAGGAGGCCCGCGGAGGCAGGTCCAAGGCCAGCTCACGCATCCGTGTTGTCATGGTGAATTTTCACCCAGGCACAGGGAAACCGCAGTGTTTCCCCAAAACCTCGCAGGCTCCGTGCAGATGTTGGACTTCTCCCGACAGTGGGATAGGACGGGTGAGCGTTGGGGTGTGCCGGTGCGCTCCCGGGGTGCTGGGGAACAGCATGTGCCTGGCTGGAAAGCAAAGAAAATGCCACCCTGAGCTGCTGTGACTGCGCTGTCACCCGCCCAGGCCGGGAAGGAGCTGGCTGCTGTCCTTGGCTGCGCTCCCTCTTGGGGACCATCGTGCTGGGATTAGCCTGGGTCAGACCTGGGAAGACGTGGCAGAGTGGAAACGTTATTTTCCTGGGGAAAATAATCCCCCGTGGGGACACGTTCCTGGCCCCGTCACCCTCCTGGGGCCATGTGCCAGCCTGCGGGACCCCTGCCCCGATGGGTGTTGCTGTCCTGTGGGTGCCAGCCCTTGGTGAGTTAAGGGGCTGGATCCAGCTCGGGGTCATAGGGCTGGGGTGTCCTCGCCCCCCAAAGTGGCTGCCCTGGGCCAGGCTGTCTCCCTCTCCTCAGTCCCCATGCCTGGGGTGGAGCAGGAGGATTTCCACTGCTGCTAAAAAACGGGAGCAAAAATAGCGCTGGGTTTTGGCACGGACACAGGAACAGGCTGCAGGGGCAATGCAGCTGTGGGGGAAGGCGGGAGGCGCTTGGTTTGGGCTGGCTGGGTGGTAGGAGCACCCCACAAGCAGGGAGACGCAGGGGCCAGCCCCTCCGTGTCCCCTCACCCAGCAATGTCCCCCTTGCCCATCCTGGCTGCTTGGTGGTGCTTGGTTCCCTCCCTGCAGCGGGTGCTGGGGAGGTCCCTCTGCCCGGCCTCCCCAGGTGGGAGCCCCGTAAATACTGCACGGCCGCGGGTGGCACGGGCACGGCTGGAGGCACAGCTGGAGCCATGGGGACACGGCTCCGTCCTCCCTCCTCCTGTCCACCCACTCTCCCTGGGTGCCTGTTGGGGCACTGCCTGTAGGTCTCGTCCCCAGATCGGGTCTGGAACTGGGATATAGACCTGCTCCTGCACTGGGAGCAGTGGCTGCATGAGCACCGGGTCATTCCTGTGTCCCTGCAGGCCAATCCCTTCCCCCTCCGTGCCATCGATGCCGCCTTCTTCCCTGCACCGCTGCGGGTGTCACCTTCCAGGGTCCCCAGCCGCCTCATTAAAGCTGTGTTCCTCGTTACCTTGCCACCGAGCCGCCCCAGCCTGGGTTGCCAGGTCTCCCACAGTGCCGTTTTTTCCCATTGCCCGCCCCACGATTAAGCCTGGAGCTGCAGACTTTGGCCTTGGTGGAGGGGAGGTGGTGAAGCCTGATGGCCTCTGAGTTGATGTGTCTGGTGGGGACCGTCAGCTTCGTCCCCTCTTGGCTGCCTTGGCTTCCCCTTAGACCCCGCCTGATGGGGAAGGGAGCTTGGGCGAGAGGTTTGGTTTTCTCTGGGGCATCCCCAGCCCGGGGACAGTGCTCGGTTGGGTGGGCTCAAGGGAGCTGCGTGGCGTGGGTGTCCTGGGGAGGTGGCCATCATGGGGGAACACCAACGCTAATGCACCTCATGCTGCTTCACTCCTGGCCGGTGCTGGAGGCATCCCAGCTGGGACTGGTCAAAGGCAGGAGGGATGAGGGACATCCCACCCTGAGGAGGCAGGATGAGTTAGAGCTGGGGATCCCCTTTGCCTGGTAGCTGAGGACCAGGCAGAGCTACAGGCTCCCCCATCTCTGCCCATCCAGCTCGTTCGTACATACCCAGTCAGCTCCTGGGTTGAACGGGGCCACTGTGGCCCGATGAGGGTGGCACACCAGACTCTGAGGGATGGTTATTAGCTGCTAATTGCTAATGAAGGTCTGACAGAAGCTGCGGTGCCCTGGCAGAGCTGGGATGCATCTGGTCTATGTCGGGGCTCTCCTCCATCCCACCCCTAGATGCAGTATGGGACTCCCCACCGGCACCGGCACGGCTCCTGGCCTGAGCGGGCTTCGCAGCAGTCTTTGATTTAAAGATTTATCCACTTTAAATATGAAGCTGAATGCAATATTAATGTGCTGAGTGGTGTTGGCAGGAGTTGGGGGAGTCCTTGGCTGGGGCAGTGGGGCCATAAAGTAGCAGCGGTGCGGGGTTTGGTCTTGGACGGCTGCTCCAGCCCCACGCACCCAGTTTTGGCCAGGGTCTTGGCTCGGGTCCCCTCACTGCCCGCAGCCGGAGAGCCCGTGGGGACGGCCTTGGGGCTGCTGGGCAGGGGTGGGAGCAAGGGGCTGATGTGGGGTCGGGTTGGGCAAGCCATGCCTGCCACCTCTTTGGGAGCTGCATAGGGGGTCTCGGCCACGGGCCCC
>NW_009196139.1:564-1206 GCF_000690835.1 Fulmarus glacialis | reverse complement strand
GGGGAAAGCAGACCCCTTCTGCCCTCCCAACGTGGCCTGAGCCACCCACCCGCCATGGAGCTGCCACTGTCCCCCTTCTTCCAGGGCGGGTGACAGCGTCCTACATGCTGCGGAGCCAGGCATCCTGGCACCCATTCCCACGCTCCAAGGAGGGTGGGCATGGGGAAGCATGGCTGCCAGCCTGGCTCCATCCCTCCCTGGGGATGGCACGGGGATGGTGGCCGCTGGGCAGGCAGGGCAGAGCCGCTCGCGTAGGGCTGGGGCGTCTGGCAGAGCAGCTGTCCCTGTGCAGACAAGGCCCGCAGCTTCTCAGTGCCATTAATTATGCAAATATAGGGAAGTGTGTCGAGCAGAGGATGCCTTGCGGGCCAAGGACACTCTGTGTGATGCCCTGCCTGCTCAGCCAGGCAGGCAGAAAGCAGGCAGCTGAGGCCGGCGGGGCTGGGGTGGGCTGCAGGTGTGGGTGTGCGTGTCCGTGTGTGGCCCCGGGACTTGGACACAGGGTCAGTCGCCTGCAGGTAACCACAGGCTGGGGCGGTTGTGGTACGCCGTGCGGTGACCCTCGGCCGTGCTGCTGCCTGGATGCTCACCACCACCCTCTCTTCCCCTGGCCGACTTCAGCTCTGGTGCAGACGAGTATGA
>NW_009196139.1:0-242 GCF_000690835.1 Fulmarus glacialis | reverse complement strand
GTGTGCATGTCCGTGCATGGCCCCGGGTATTGGACACAGGGTCAGTCGCCTGCAGGTAACCACAGGCTGGGGCGGTTGTGGTACGCCGTGCGGTGACCCTCGGCCTAGACTTCAGCTATGGTGCAGACGAGTATGATGCCGAGGGCAACGAGGAGCCCAAGGCGCTGCCGGAGGGCTCGGAGACCATGCCCTACATCGACGAGTCACCCACCATGTCCCCCCAGCTCAGCGCCCGCAGCCAG
>NW_009196138.1:1349-1765 GCF_000690835.1 Fulmarus glacialis | reverse complement strand
AAGCGGGAAGATGAGGAAGGAGAGGGGGATGCAGCTGAAGGGCTCTGGCGAGGTGCAGGGACCACAAGCCCCCCCCGAACCTTCCCAATGAGCCCTCCTGGAGCTTTTAGGAAAGCCCAAGCAGCACCAGTGCCCAAGCCCATGGCCACTCTCCGCTCTTACCTGCGTGAGTGTTTTGACCCTCTGGCCTCAGACGTGGCCCGTTTGCTCCCTGGACGAAGCCACCTGCCCTACATGTGGCCGGCGCGCTGTGAGCCCCGAGCCCACGGGCATCCCGCTGTGCTGGGGTCAGGCACTGAGCTTCAGCTGCGTGTGAGATGAGCTGTGGCAGGTCTCAGCTGCAGGTCCATGTCACTGGAGTGCTGGGGACCCTCACCCCCCGGCTCACCCGCGGGGGAAGGAGGGGCCCCGGGGCC
>NW_009196138.1:323-1256 GCF_000690835.1 Fulmarus glacialis | reverse complement strand
GGTTGTAGTGGGCCCCGCAGGCACAGCCACACCCCGCACAGCCCCGACAGAGGACCAGCCCAGTGAGCAGCCCCTGGGCTTTGGCCACGATGCTGGAAGGGGGTCTGGGTGCTGCCAGCATCCTGGGACTGGGGTAATGTCCATCCTCCATCTGCAGCTACGGGCAGCACGTCCAGCACTTCAAGGTGCTCAGGGAGAGGAACGGCAAATATTTCCTCTGGGAGGAAAAGTTCAACTCCCTCAACGAGCTGGTGGATTTCTACAGGACGACTACCATCGCGAAAAAGCAGCAGATCTTCCTCCGCGATGAGGACCAGACTCAGGAGGTACTATCAGGAGATGGGGCCATGGGGACGTGCAGGGCTGGGGCATGGGGCGACAGCACGGCCAGCAGCGGGGCTGGGTTGGGAGCCCATGTCTGATCCCTTTGGGATCCCCCATTGCTCCCCTGGTATCAGGGCTGCCACTGCCCCGCTATGGTCCATGGGGAAACTGAGGCACGGGACGGGCCCGTGGGTCAGCAGCACCGCCATGGTCTCGCTTCACCCCAGACTGTGCTCATGAGGAAGCGTCACAGGGCTGCGGCTCCCAGGGGACGGGGATTTTCTCCTGCCTGAACTTTTCCTGCTCCTCCCTGCCAGCCACGGGACGCGGGCAACGGCCAAGAAACAGCAGAGAGGGACAAAAGGGAGGAAGGCAAATGGCCGGGCGCAGAGCAGAGTCAGGGTCCAGACCCCGCTAGGCACAGGGTCCCCCACCACCCTCGGGAGAAGCATCCTGGGGGTCTGGTCCCTGCATGAGCCCCCTCGAGGCTCAGCTCCCCTGGCTGCAGCATCCCCGCAGAGGGGGACAGGGACATCCCGGGTGCCCGGCTGACACTTGGCCCCACGCTCGGGCTTGGCTCCAGGCAGGGTGGAGCCGGAGAGGCTGGGA
>NW_009196138.1:0-205 GCF_000690835.1 Fulmarus glacialis | reverse complement strand
CGCGGCGCGTGCCACAGCCCGCCCGTCTTTGGACGGGGCGCAGCCAGCTCCGGGTTAGCTCCAGCAAAGCCGAGCCCTGGGGCGGTGGTTGTGGAGGTGGCGAAACTGGAACCTGCGAGCTGGGCTGGGGTGGCTCCGGCACTCAGAGGACCCAGGAAGGACCCAGGAAGAAGAGGGGTGCCAGCTGCCTCTGAGGGGTACGGGT
>NW_009196137.1:1565-14543 GCF_000690835.1 Fulmarus glacialis | reverse complement strand
ATTTATTATAATATACTTACAGTAAAAAATGCATATTATTATTTAAGCATATAAAGAAGCATCTGCCCAGCCTCATACCAAAATCAGAAGGTGAGGGGAATCAAGTCCTAGGAGGGAAGGATGCTGCCAGCGTTAGAGGACACGGCCTTAGCCAGAGAAGTCGCTGCAGCAGCGGTGGTACCTGCAGAAATAAGCTGTGCCTCCCCGCCACACGGAAGGCCCGGTGCTGGGTGGATGTGGTGGCAGGGGGGGGAGGGGAGGGAGTCTGTGCGTGGGGAGAGGTGCACCCGCTGCTCCGTGCAGACAGGGCGTGCATCAGTATTTCTGTTCTGCGGTGGGTAGGGAGCAGCAAGGCTGCAGATGTGGCAGAGAGGGACAAGGTGATGTAGCTGGGAAGGGAAGAAGCTTCATAGCAAGGATGTAATTATGCCTTTCTTGTTTGTAGAAAGAGCACACAAGTCGTACTGAGACAGAGCCTAGGACAGGGTTTGAGCACCCCAGGTTTCCCCAGATTCGGGGACACAAGATCGCTGCTTTCCATGCCAGGAGCGGGTGCCCTGCCTGCACAACAGCCGGGCAGGAGGGAGGTCAGAGCAGCTTCAGCAGCAAGGTGCCAAGGTCAACAGGCCCCCGCTATTAGCATCGTATTTTACAGGATCTCCTGTAGATCAGGTAACTGAGACCAGGGGGACGAATTCAGTGCCGGCAGCAGCAGGCGGTGGAACCAGAGCAGCCCCTCCTCGGCGTGGCAGGGAACAGATGTGTTTCTATGGAGCTGTTACACCCGGGCTCCACGATGCTCGTGGGTACACTATAACCGCTATCTGCACCCGTAGCCAGATTTTTTACATTACAGGTAGCGGCTGCTGTGTGGTGTGCTCTGCTAGCAATAGCCACCACGGCTTCAAAATAGATTACTGTACTGTTGTGAACTTGAATGCTACCCTACTAGTGTTTATTTTATTAATTTATTGAATAAACACTGGTGAGGTTAGATACTGTCTGTGCCTTTGGCTTCTTTTTTCCGCAGCATTCAAAGCAATTACTTTCATGAAAGCAAATGGTCCATTTAGTTGGAGAATCTATAAGGCAGAAATGAGATCAGATTCCTGAACAGATGTGCCCTCCTCTAGAGGGATTCGGTGTCTGCGAGGCTTCAAGCTGACATCAGACAGAAAACATCTCCTAACTTCGCTAGGTCTGAGCTGCGCAGGGTAGCTGGCGGTTGTATCAAAGGACTGGCTCCCTAACTTCAAAACACAGGCAAGTACCCATGCATTTCCAGGGAGTGGAAGGGAGGAAGGATGCCTTTGTCATGGGGATGGGGGTGGCTCCACCAAAAAAACCTGCCCCTAAGTCATTAAAAGAAAATAAGTCCCTCTTCCTCAACAACTCAGGCAAAGAAAAATGCTTTTGTTCATGTTTTGCACACATAGACCCGAAGAGGGGGGCCGGAGGGAGCCAACAAGAACTATTGCAGGTCTACACATCATGTACCGCTTTCCCTTGGTTGGTGCCACGTGTCTCAGCAAACACCTGAGCTCCCCACCCAGCCCAGTCCCAGCCCAAGTCAGCAGCAAGGCACAACTCCCTGCTGTCCGCTCAGCGACTACCGCGAGAGCTAGCGCCGCTCACCACAGCTCACATCGGGAATACGGCAAAGCCCCGCTGACGCAACCGGCCTCGGCTGTGCCAGTTATGGCAAGACAGGGTGTGCATCCACGGCAGTATCTCTCAAACCAACACGCCGGACCTCCCCCGTCGCTCATGTCTGGCTGATGAAGTCCTGGCTTCACCCTGTCCTCCTGGGAGAGGAGCTCAGGGATTAGCCTGGCAAGCCCTGTGCTCCCTACGCCTGCCCACGCGCCCAGGCCAGCCCGGCTGTAGAGGTCCCCCCCTCCTCTGTGCATCTTCTCCGGCCCACGTTCACAGATGAAAGGAGGCGCAAAGAAAAAGCCATCATCCACTCGCCCGTGGAGACAGCCCCTCCGGGCAAAGCACACTGGCAAGCCAGCACACGGAAGCTCGCATCGCTGCTGCCAAGTCCCTACCCGCTCCGCGGCCAAGCCGAAGCCTGAGGTCTCAGGGCTATGTACGCCTCAGCCTGGCAACTCTCCCCGAATTAGCAGGCACAGAGACCGTTTGAAGTCACTCCAGCCTTTAGATGTAGAGGGACGCAGCTCCTCAGCGGTAACCGGTCCCAGGGATGCGCCCAGCTGGGACGCCCATCCTGCCATCCACAATTCCTGCTCGTGCTCCTCGCGGCCGGCATCCATGCCCATGTGTTCACCTGGCAGCCTTCCCACCCACAGGCTGCTTGACAGGGTCTCAGCTGCCAGGCAATGATGCATTTAGACAGGAGGCCTGAGCAGGGCTGTAAATATCATTTCTTTGGCCTTCCCCCTCCTCCAGTACAGGAGAAAGAACGGAGCATCTCTCACCTGATGACTGCTACGTCATCTCAGCCTGTCCTCTCCTCAAAGCAGTCCTCAAGGTAAAGGCGGAAGAGATAATTATACTCCTCACCAACTTCAACACGTGCTAAGGAAAGTGGTTGAACTTGCAAAATCTCTCGCTAATCTAGGTTGGCAGGAGAAGTGTTCAGCTAGACTAATTATTACCAAGGCTTAACATTTATCACTGAGGCATATGGAATTAGCTCGCAGTCACGGAAGGATGTACATGCAATAGATGTTTTCCTGTTGGGTTTTACTTGGGACACTTCCATGAAACAGCATCTACATAAAGGCAAACGTAACGCAAGGAGAAGGTGGGGATAGGCTCTTGTCAAGGTAAGGGGACAAGAACCCTCAGTCCTAACACTGGCAGGAGACACAAGCGGTTTCCAGAGCCGTAGGGATGGGTTTTTTCTTTTTCAGGCTTTTTTTTTTTTTTTCCTTAAATCTTTCTGACTTCACAGGAGCTTCTAGTAACATAAAGCACTCCTGCTGTTAGAGATCCTGCTGTGTGTAATGGCGTGCCTACACGAGGAGATGAGGGGGATGCTGTTGGCAGGGGACGATACAGCAGAGAATACGTGCGCACTTCTCAAACCGCAAGCTACGTATAAGCCTACAACTGTGTTATCAAGAGAGATGGACAGACATCTATGCTTATTTCCCATTCAAGAGCAACTACGACGCTGACTTGGAGAGCACACACCGTACCTGCCTTTGACCCCAACCTCATCTTTTGTGGGATTTTACCCAAGCGCCTGGGTCTTCAGTGTTACTGCTGCAAAGGGACAGCAAGCATCACCGTCAAGGAAAAAGCAGAAAGCTTCTGTTCAGGCATGCTGCAACTGAGAGCATTCCTAAACCATTTCCTCACAATTAGACAATACTCTTCATTTTGAAGAAATTGTTTCTTGTGTATTTATTTAGTTGTGATCATCTAACAGGTAATATTCCCAGGGATGACAGGCAGGAAGCAACCAAAAAACCCCCTCAGACTTACAGCTACAATTCATGCCATCCTTCCCTGTTTATTCAGAAGTATCCCATCACTGCCAGGCATACACAGAGGATCCTCAAATGCAGAAAAGGTGGTACCTGTCTCCTACAAGGATCTGATTTTTTGTTGTTGTGGTTGGGTTTGTTTTTTTTTTTAATTAAAATCCCCATGCATGGACCAGGAGCAAGGGAAGGGGTGGTATGAATCAGAAAAAAAACAGATAAAACAGCTGCCTCTGGGACAACACCCTATGTCTATGCAGAAAGTCCTCCTGAAATAGTCCACAACTTCTGCCCAGTGAGAAGTGAGAAAGTCAGCTACAAGGGCAAGAGAAGAAAAAGACGCATCCTTACCTGTATGTATCCCTCCTCAATCCTACTTCTACATTTGTAGCCCCCAAAATGTCACCAACCCCTCTAATCCGGAGTAGATACTTGGCCATACACCACAACTCTCCTGGCCCAACTTACTTTTTTCTCATCCGGATAACAGGGGAGGAGGAGAAGGATGCATTTTGAGTAATGTGTGTCCCACATTGTGAGACCAGACAATAAGGGGGGTCTGCTCCCCCAGCCAGGCAATCACTGCTTGAAATATAACCCTCAAAAGAGGGCTCGTGCTATGTTGAGGCAGCCTTCCAAAACATATGTAAAAAGTAATAAATTCTTACAGTTTGTGGGGGTTTTTTTGAGAGTGATTTCTTGCCTTAATCAACTATGTGACAGTAGGTCTCCTGAACAGAAACCAGACAATCCCTTCGCATTCCCTAGAGATGTTCTTGGTGCACACATTGTCTCTTATAGCAAGTCTTTAGCCTCTGCAACGTGCGCTGCTAAGCATCATATGTTTGAAATTCAAAAAGACAATGTGAGCTGGATTAGGTACCATCTGATGAAATTCAGTAGCTTTCATTAAGCAGATCAGCATATGCAGTCATAATGGTCCCTTTTTAGTTCTACTATTGATAGATGTAATATTTTTCACACACTGAGCTGGTTTTTTTGACATCGTATTACCCAGGTCAGAAGATAACAAAGCCTCCTCAGATTAAAAAAAAAACAAGCAAAAACAAACAGTGGCTTCTTGTTCAGCAAAATACTTGTCTGTTTGTAGGCAAACCTGCCATAAACAAGTCCGCAACATCCACTTAGAGCAAAAAAATCTCATCACTGAGGATGACTCATTATACATGGTGATGGGAATAATACACAAGTAAAAGCTGAGCAAACAGCTCCCCAATATCAACAGGGTGATCTGGACCAGAGAAAAACTGTCCTGACACTAGAATTCCTCCTCTGAATTCAAGCCTTTGAAGCCAAGTTATATGAAAAGTGTTTTTAATTCCTTACTTGTTACGATGACCAAGAAAAGTGTTTGTTTGCTATAGTAAGAAACAAAATTGCAGTAAGCAGTGCAATCAACATCTTTGATCTGAACACTGCCTGTACTTCATTAAACCTTGAATTTAAAATTAAGCTCTGGAAGATAAACTGAAGTAACCCATCATGCAGTCTCAAGAGAGGCAAGCGTGGCAGGAAAAGCTGGTATTAGAGTGGTAGCACCGGCACAAGTTTGGATTAAGCACATTGTGAAACTGAACCTAATCTGTATACTGCTAGGAAAATGGAAAGTCTACTCTCGACTGCTCTATCGCTTCAGATCAAGCAGATATGCTGAGTCAAATTATTTGGCTAATTGACCAAAAACGGTGGCAGAGGAAGTATGTGTGTGAGACACACTGGTTTCAGTCACATCAAAAAGTGGATTCAAATCACTACGTGGTCACAAAACCCCATGAAAGTCAGAAGGCAAGAATGCATGTCCTGGGACAGTAATCCCAAATTACAAAATGCATCCCAAGAATTCACCAGTGTAAGAGACAGTTAGCAAGCAGTTATTTTAACAGAAATAGTTGCACTTACTCTCCTTCCTGAACAAGGTGGCATTACTAATTTCAAGTAGGTGCTACAACCTGTCATAGAGCAGGCATTAATGAATCTGGTCCCTGGACAGTGGCATCACCTAATAGCTACTGCCAGATGGGATAAAGGGCTGGATGAACCCAGCTCAGCAATGCATCACTTCAACATAAGTACACTAATGTTCCTTACTTTATGTTCAACAAGTTACTTTTCTAAAAAAAATCTGAAATGCTGGGTTTAAGCTCCATGTTTATCAAGCTCTCAAGAACTACCAGTTGAATTTGATACAGCCACACAAGAGTGAGTGATCTCAAGTCTGAGGTTATTTCCCAGTACGTTTCATTTTTGGCTCTGGTAGGCAAGCTTGCTTTTTGTGTTCCTAATACAAAGCATCCAACTTAAGAAAAAATAAGGTTTAGTATTTACTCTTGAGAAAATAGCAAGTAAATACAGCTGTTAACACACAAATCTAAAACAAAGACCTAAAAAACAGCTTATCACATACACGTTATAAAGGACTTCACAAAATAATTCAGAAATTGGAATGCGGACATACATGCAACGATATGCCTTAAACAGATGTTCAGCCTTTGAATACGTTTGTCACTAACAAGTAAGGAGCCACGTCATGTCCATCCCTCCACCCAATACAGTTGAACTCCTCCCCAGGAGGATGTCCACGTGACCACAACTTGTTTCTAGTATTCCAAATCTCAGCTGCAACTGAATTGCCCAGGAAATAGCAGAATTTTTTTTATTTTTTTAACATGAAAGAGGAACCTGAAGCCACTTCTTCCACAGAATGAGAATGCTTTAAATCAGTATTACGTCTTTCTTGCATGTAAACTGTAATTTTTTTTTGCGGATAATGCAGCATGTGTGACTTAAGCAGATTTTCTGTCACTGTTAAATTAGCCCACATTCAAGTTTGATGGCATTCCCTTTCCCCACAACTCCCAAACACCACAAGTTAATAGGCATTTATATTTTTAAATATTACAACTTCTTCAACACATGGCAATGGCAGATACTAAGAATCTTGTAAAACTTTAAACGGTGCTTGCAAAACTGGCTGAGGAAGTGTGCTTCTCTGAAAAAAAAAAACCCAAACCAACCCTTAAGTTATTTTAAATCCATTAATATTTGTTTGTCAATAGTTTCCTCAAACATTACCTCACCCAACAAGCAGGCAGATACAGTTCCGAGAGGGCCACCCCTTGTTCTATCCAAAGAACATTTAGGACACCCAAGAGCAATAAAATGTTTTAGCAGATTATCATCCTGCAGGTCAGCGAACTCCCCAGCGTGACTCATTTCCCACCTGTCAGCTCCAGAGGAAGCAGCCCAGGCAACGGAGAGTAAGACGCCAAGCTGCAATACCTATTTGGTAAACGCCTGCAGACTTTGGACTATTTCTTTTTAGGTGATGCCCAAACCTGCATATGCAGACAGCTAGCAGGGCCACCAGCAGCTATCGCTCACTCCAAACAGCACAACGGACGCGTGGTAACATGTGAGGTGGGGAAATTGCATTGATCAAAACACAATTCTTCAGTTATTTTTAAACCACTCCACTGCATGTAACTGGATCAGAACCATTTTGTCCGCCCCTCTTCTTCACCCCAGAGAGGAACCTGTAATCCCAAAGTGACCGAAGGAAGGGAATGTCAGCATCACCACATCAGCAGCTTAAAACTTAACTCTAAATAACATGCTGTATCCTACCTTCTCCAACGATCCATGCCTGCCCTAACTGTGGATCTCGAGTGCTATGTAGTCCTCCTGTCCCTCCACCACTTTGCAAAAACGCTTTTGTAGGAATACTACTACACAAGGAAAAAAGTTGATTAAACAGGAACTGTAGACGGTCTTGTTCCTCCTCCTCCATAGCTTTTGTATTAACACCAATCCCCACCTTTTTGTTTTACTCTTTCTGTACTGCAGAGCATGTCCTTGAGAGACTCCCAGGTACAAGTGAACTGTCAACTCCGGATGAGTTATGCCAACAATATTTAGACAGATAGCTTCTAAAATCTGCTGGAAAAATAGAACCGCAAATAACTAAACTCTCAGCATTTAAAAAAAAAAAAAAAGGAAAAAAAAAAAGCAACGTCACCTTTTGTATTCCCCTTCCTCCATTAAATTAAACAGCATCAACTAGAAGATCCATCCAAAATTAGACCTGACCATTCCAGCAAAATATTAATTTTAAAAAAGCAGTTCTTATTGAAAGCTGATGATTTAATTGCTTTTATTTTCATGCTTAAAGACAGAAATATAGTGTACTCGGGGCAGGGGGTGAGAAAGCTAGAGATTAAGTAATTTGTTCAGCAATACAGTGGAAATAGCTGTTAATGAAAATCCATCATACTTGATAAAACAAATGAGGAGCAGAGAGGTAATGCCCTAAGATTCCTCAAGAATAAAAACAAGATAGCACTCTATCAATACAGACATAGACAGCTAATCACTAACAGGATTCACATGGCGTCTCTAGGACTACAATCACCATAACCAACACGCTCAAAGAGGCAAAAGTTTATCCCTAAGCTGTAGGTGTAGCACTGCACACGTAAGTGTTGCCAACTGCATAGACTTCCGATCCCTTCGTCTTCCATTACGAATTCTTCTGCCTTGAACAGTTTAACTGCATTGTCATGGTATTCCTCACCCCAATTCTCTTAAGAGAAGGAACTTGGTATTTCATTTGAGTAACAAAATCTCTAGATTTGGTTTTCTAATATGCCTAAGAAAGAAAAAACTAAGGTCCTTTATCAATACCTTCAGGTCCAAGTTATTAAAAAAAAAAAAATCAGCCTAATTACCTTTTTGTGTAGGTGGTTGCAGCACTGCTGACTGATGCATGAAACAGAATTCTGAAGTACAGGGCAAAACAAGTAGTTAATTATATTGAAATGCATTTATAGCAAGTTTAACAGGGTTGTGACCAAGTAGACAGAAGGGACATTTCAAATCAGCTAAGTCTCAGCTGCTCCCCTTTTAAATCTCTGTTGTTCTGGATGCTCCAAGACAAGTCTTCCTTAATTTTTAGTCGATAGCTATGAACTGCTTGGCATCAAAAGGATGTGATCACGTCTTGTCTAGCATTAGTTTTCTCTGTGACAAGCTACTCCATTTAAATAGACTTTACTCTGCACAACCCTGGCAGACAGCGTTCATTATTAGAGCCAAGCAAGCTATGAATAATGTGATTTATTCTGTAATTTTTGGCTCTCTGTTCAAGATACCAACACAGATAATACATCTCTGTTAATCCTCTTTGGAAATCTTCAGCAAATTCACTCACGTGTTTAGAGCTCACTCAGCACCTCTTGAAAGAAGTTAGCAGCAAATAAGCTCTGTAGGGGTCTTAACATAGAGGTGAAATCTGTTCACTGCCTACCTATTTTCTTCTCTGTAACTCGTTTCATTATCTGCAAGAGCTATCAAAAAGTATGCCACATAACGCACTTCCAGACTGGTCCATCAGAATCCTTAACCAAGTTTCAGGTGAAAAATTAAAACAAAGTTTTTATAGAACATAATTTCAGCAGTAAATTTCTTCACAGGAACTTTCATCATCAATTGGGTGGGGAATATAAAAAAAATAGTAAGTTTCAAATGTGTGCTCCTGTCTAAGTACTGCCTTCCATGAAGTACTGTAACTAATAAAAATGGTAGAGAAGTGTCTTTTTGACTGGAGCATACAAACTGAAACTAATCATACGTGGACTAAGCTCTCAAACATGCTAGCGGGTGTGACTGAAAACAGAAAGGTAGTCAACCAAAAAGTGAACACCTACAAACCAAGAAACCAAGATAGTAGAGTGCAAAAGGGTTTTAAAAAACCACCAAGCTAAAAAAAAAACCCAAACCCAACCCCCCAAAAAAACCCCAAACCACTACACTCCACCACTTATACCGTACTAACAAACCATGAAAATCAAAAGTGCTTCCACATTCAGCATTAAGTTGAGTAAGAAAGGAACCTAAACAGCAACAAAACTGCATTTTCTTAGCACTATAGCTCAGTTAGAGAGCTCGGTCCAGCTCTAGACTCTACCCAGTAATATACTCACCAAACTTGCTTTCACGTGGAATGGACAGAAATTTTACACTCTTAAAAAACCCTCATGTATACACTACTTCAGCCAAGGTAGTATCCCCAGTGTTTGTTTCCTAGATCTGCTGTAAGTATTTAGGTCACATATTGAAGAGAAAAACGGAAGGGAAGGCTGATTATTTTTTAATCAAATATAACCCACATGTAATATTTAAAAATCAAGACTAAAAGCAGGCATCATTTAATGTATTTTAATAGCAAACTTACAGGAACAGCACAGAAGACAGACAACATTAAAAACGTACTTGCATGTAGGACAACTCAGTTAGAAAAGTATAGTGAATGGATGGAGTCTACTGTATGATAAAAATGCTACAAACACCATTTAGTTGCCATTGATAAGAAATTTACTTGTTTAAAAAAATCCAAATGCTGGCATTGTCCAGAAAAATTTGACAGGTTTATTTATAATTTTTTTTATAAAGTTGAATTGTTGAAACTTGTTCACTGAAACATTTTTTGACCGCATTGATGTTTTATGTCCCCTCGTTTATATTAAAAATCCACACACAAATGAAAATGGAAAAAAACTTGCCAATACCCAATTCTGTCCCCTATTTTTCCATTTGCAACCATATACTTAGGTACCTTTTAACCCCATGGAAAAAATATCTAACGTTCATTACTACCAATAACAGGAAGAAGATTTTGCTTCGAGAATGACAAACCCATCATAGTGAAGTTTAGGCACGCTCTCCACGTATGCGGCGTGCTAGCTGGATATCTTTTGGCATGATTGTGACACGTTTGGCATGGATAGCACACAGGTTGGTATCTTCAAACAGGCCAACCAAGTAGGCTTCACTTGCCTCCTAGTGAAGAAGAAAAGAGTTAAGAGCACTTTCAGTCTCTGAGCACTAGGAAAAAAATAATAATAATTCAAAGTACAATGTAACATGGCATTAAGTTTAGGCTTCTATCTTTATTATTTGCAAACGTCAAAAGTTTTAGATTCTCAAAAAATAAAAGCCTCCATTTTCCTACAAACCACCAAGTAATATTCTATGTCACAGTCGCATACTATTGCCATTCGGTGAAGACATCTTCCAGAACACAACTGAACCAATGTTCTGACAGGACTCTCACAAGGTAAGGGGTTATCTTATCAAAAGGTTAGTTTGTTTAGGAACTTCTCTTTTTAAAGGCTGGGTTACGCTATTTGAATGACTTGTCTGCTGCCTCTTCCAGAATAAGAGCTATTGAGCATCAAATGACATTGGCAGGTTCTAGGGAAAAGAAGAGCAGGTATTCCTTCACAACACACGGTTTGGGCACAAATCCCTTGCCACAGGATACTGAAGAGGTGGCTTAATTCAAAAGTCAAAAATTAGCAGAAAAAACGTACTGAGAATTATTAGATAGAAGACGACAACACCTTTGACTCAGGAACATCTTGAATCACCAAAAAGGAGACAGCAGTCTGAGAATTACCATCAGACACTTTTCCTATTCCTATACTTTCTTCCTGCCTAAGCACCCCCTTTTTGGGGCACACACCACAGCTCCCCCACAATCACAGAAGGTTTTCACCTCACACCTGTGAGAATCACGGGGTCAGCACTTGGGAGGGCAAAGGACAAGCCCTATCCTGGGAAAACCACAACCCTGACCGCAGTGTTTTCTCTGTTACTGAACCACTGCAGACAGGATTCTGGGTTAGACAGATGCTCCGTTGGACCTAACTGTGCTTCTGGCTCATGTTAAGTCAGCTGCTATTAAGCCCAGCACAGCCATGGTAACCATTTACACATTTTTGGGTTGATACAAGAATCGTAACACTTAATCTCCTACAAAGCATCTCTGCACGTCAACGTCAGACCAGCATGCGGACCAGGACACAGCACGTGGTTGATGAGAAGGCAGGAATGACGGGGCTCGCTTACAGAAAGGAGGTTGAGGTCCACCTTTCTAGAATACATGCAAGAGAACAGCTTGTGTGAACCATTTCGTTACCAGGAACCACAAAATCAACTAAGTTTGAAGTTCCTGTTTAAAAACACAGACCATTTAATACAAAGAAAGAAAAATATTTACTACAGCAGATGAGGACTGCAGTATTAGTAAGTCATTTCATATCCAGTAGGATATGGCTACCATAAGTTCCCCTAACACGGTTTTGCTAACTCACTACATGAAAAGTTAAGACACTTCACCAAATAAGCCATGCTGGCACAAACAACATGGTACTGAAGGGGTTAAAAGGTTTTTTTGCAAATATGCAAGAAGGAAGCACTAGGAATAGTACATGAACAAATTCTATACCAACAACAACTTAATGCAAAACCAGCTTTCTGAAAATGTATTAACTGCTGACTAGGTTTTAATAAGCAGTTCCTGATAAAAAGACACACAGCTAAACCTCAGGATTTAAGAACTACCACATTCACTCACAGCAGCGAAGACAGAACAACAACTAAAAGCAAAAGCAGCAACTTTGCAAATGCACACAGCCGCCTTTTGAAGCCAAGCATGTGCTCAAGTTTATAGCATCTCATGGCATACATTTTGGCCCTTAAAAGTGGAAGTCATTAACCAGAAAAAGACAATTTTGCCTGGATATCAGATATTCTGCAATTGCAGATAGGTTCTGGAACAATCTTTCAACAGCTAAAAGAACACTAAAGACCTATTTTTGATCAGGAGTGTATTTCTATCACACGAGGGAAACGTTCCCGTGACAAGGCCACAGTCTTGGAGGGAACCTAAATTCGATGCAGGAATTTGGGGCAGAAAGAGCAATCAATATTTCACCCTCAATATACTCTAAATAAGTTATTTAACTGATATATTTTAAAAAAAACTATGTGTTTAGCATCAACTACATCATACAAAAGCACTTATTTCCCTAACCAAGTTTAGATGTGGCTTATCGAGCTGTTTTTCTTTAAAGAGCAATGGAGGATATCAAGACCTCCATTTGGATACACTAGAACAAGCCTTACATGACAATGCTTTCCCCTCAGACTGCACAGCTTTCGAAGGCAAAACCTCTAACAAAGCTCGAGGACAGAGGGAAGAGATTTATGTTAGGTGTCTTAATAAGACGCACTCTTCTGTCAAGTGCAACTACTTGGGGGGGGTATTAAAAAAAAAAACCAAAAAACAAACTAAAAAAAAAAACCAAACCAAAAAAGCAACCCCCCCAAAAAAACCCACATTACAGCCTTTGTAAGGAGCTGCGGACCTGTCACTGCGTTATTTTGGCCTATGGTATCTGTAGGGCATCACCAGGTCCACTCTGAGCAAGGCAAGGCTGAGGGGCGCATCCCTCCATATCAGCCCCGCTCCCAGGAGGGGCCACGCCCACCGCAGCAGCCCACCAATCAGGCAGCGCTGGGGCTAACCCTAGAAACAGGCTGGCCAATGGGTGCGGGAGGTGGAGCCCTCCCTTACCTTCAGTCTCCAGGTTTTGGGGGGGGTGTCTCACTGTGACAGCACTGACTGACAGGCAGCCCTCCCCCAGGACCCCACCCCCGCCTG
>NW_009196137.1:0-1425 GCF_000690835.1 Fulmarus glacialis | reverse complement strand
TCGGTAGACTTTTGATAGCGCCTGATTTCACGGAGAGCCACGGTACCCGGCCTTTTAAAATGAAATAATAATAAAAAGAAATAAAGAATTAGTATTCAAAACATATTCTACATCACCTTAAAAATACGGGTTCATCGTCTAAATCAGGCACCGTACCCATTCTGCTTTCACTAGAAGAGTCCCAGGGTTTACAACACAAACCCAGTTTCACCGGCAAAGGGTCGCTCTTTTCTCACCATGGGTCTGCACGAGCTTCCACCGGCCTCAACAGGGACCCCCCTCAGGCGAGGCCCTGACTTCGCCAAGAGAAGAGGCGGACAGCACACGTTAGCTAACTGACACTGAGGCGTCTCAGCGCAGACGTGGCAAACCGCAACAATGCCGTGAGTTCGCCCCTGACTTCGCCAAGAGAAGAGGCGGACGGCACACGTTTGCTAACTGACACTGAGGCGTCTCAGCCCAGACGTGGCAAACCGCAACAATGCCGCGAGTTCACTGGTGCAGCTGTTCCGTAGGTACCCTCCTAGCCATCAGCCTGACGGCTAGCACAACTTTAAGGGGAATCTGGTTGTTCTTCCCTACTGACATAAGACACTGACAACATTCACAGAACTAACAGAATTTATATTCTGTGTGATATTATCAGTACAAGGTATCTAGAGTATTTCCTTGTGTTAGTCTTGGTGTCTGAACAGCAAATTCAGATTAACGACGTACTTTTGCAGACACAAAGTCCATCCATGAAATTAATATCACCTTTATTCCTGTGGAAACTCTGTATTTTCCTACTCCAGCTTTACTACCTTTCTCCTGGACTATTAATTCTGCCTCACACCTACAGCAACAGACTTTTACATTAAGTTCACTGTTTCAAAGCCGTTTCTCCTTCCCAATTCACTTTTTCCCCAAGGAATACATACACCTAGCCCAAGATCATCCTCCAAGCTGAAGCACGACTGTTACCATTCTGGACCGAGCACAGGCTTCCAGTGGTGGAGAACATCATTATTAGAGGATGGTCAAAAAGATCCACTGCCCCTTCTAGCCTACATCCTCCCGCGCACAAACGTCTCTGTTCGGGACGACGGAGCGCACGCCTATTCGGGGAGGCCCCGCGCACCCGTGGACGTGCCGCGCCCTCTCGCGGCAGATCACCTCCCCTGCACGGCCACCGGAGCCCAAACAGCGCCGAGGACGGATCGAACCCCACAAGTAAATCACGACACGCCGGTAACAATAAACTTCGCGGCGGCACAACCCTGCTGCAGCATTTAAATAATCAGGAGCGAAAAAACACCGCAGAGCCGCGTTGACCGTAGGGGAGGGTGTTCATTTTTCCGGCGCCAGTACCGAAACGCCCGGAAAGGGGCTAATGGTAAATACCGGGCCCGCGTTGGGCGTTTATTTTTTTTGCGGCAGGCGGGG
>NW_009196136.1:29334-66195 GCF_000690835.1 Fulmarus glacialis | reverse complement strand
GAGGTCTTTTCCAACCTTAATGATTTATGTAGATGACTGTCCTTTAATAAGTTCCACTTCTCTTTTTTAAATAACATCCAATTATTTTTCAGGATATATCTCTAATCTGTTAAATTCGATTCTGTCTTTCAACATATTTGTAATCCTAATTTCATTGGTTCACTACCAGGCTCTTAATGAAAATATGGAATAGGTATGAGGACACGGATGCATGAGGAATAGATCTCTGCAGAAATCCATTTGACATCTAGTTTAGAGGGAACCATTAAGAACCATTCCTGGAACATTGTTTTCCTCAGTTCTACACCTACAATATTCATCCAGATCATCATTTTACAGTTTGCTTATGAGAATGTTATACGTAAAACCCACAAAATATATGACATCTGCTGATTTTCATCTCTCCACAGTGCCAGTTTTTCTGTTGTAAAGTAAAATCATATGGTTTTGACCTGATTTATTCTTGATAAATTCCTGTTCACTGTTCATTTATTCCTTTTTACCCCTGTATTTGCTAAACATCCTTTTGTTTGCTTTTTCCCCAGATTATTTTCTGCAATTTGAAGTCAAGTTAATAACTCAGTAATTCCCCACTTCTTCCTTTCTTTCTCTTTTAAATTATAGGATTTAAAATTTTTTTGCCATCCTTCTCAATTTCTCAAAGATCTGCAGTTTCATCAGTCAGTTCCTTAAGTTACCAAGTGCATTAGGCTAAGATGATTTGGAATAATGAAAATTATTTAAGCACTCTCTTATTTATTCCTTCCTCACCCAAGGACAAGATTTTGCTCTTTTGTCCCTGGTATTATTATAGTCACTTCATCAAACCTGATATTTTCAGTAAAAAACACCAAAAAAAATGTTCTCCTTTTCTGCTCAAACCACCCTTTCCATATGCTACCTCATGTTTCTAATGTTGTTACAGAAGAATTTATTTTGATTCTTCACATCTGTAGTTAGTTACATCTTTTGCGTGATTTTACTTTTCTGGTTTTGTCCATACCTACTTTTGTCTTCACCCTTAATGATCTAACCTAGCCTCCACTTTCTGCTAACTTCCTTCTTGTGTCTGAGGTCCAAAAAGAGCTAATTGTTTAGCTCATTTCCTAATATGCTCGTCTTTCCTCCACAGTGGGACGACTTATAGTTGTTTCCCAAATGATGTTTTGCTAAAGAACTGCCTGCTCTTTATCCCGCACCTCCCCAAGCTGGACTCCAAATATTTTTGTTTGTCAAAATCTGCCTGCCTAAATCAATGGTTATTGTTTTGCTACTATTCTTCTCTCCTGTCTTAACAAGCTATTATTCTCTCCTGTCTTAAGGAGCTATTTTTTATGCCACTGTCTCCTAAATCATCTGTCTTCTGGATATTTAACTCATTTAATTTTACCAGGTAAGAGTGAAAGCTCAAATGATCTTCCTGTAGATACGTTCTCTATTTTTTTTCTGTGATAAATCAGATCAAAGAAGAGTTTACAAAAACTTGAAAAAAGTAATTGTGCTGTTCTGGGTTCCTTCGCTAACAGCTGTTTGAGTGATTAGTATCTCCCATTTCCCCAGTCCTGCCTCCTGCATAATTCTGAGTGCTGATCACAAAAACCTTTACCCACTTCTTCAGACTGAAGGTTTATAGCATAAATATTCTTTTCCTGCACAGTCATACTCAGATCTTCTTCATCAGGTCTGTTTCTTTCCACAGTTTTAGTGTATTGCCACGTTACAAATTTTCACCATGTTCTGCTAAAACTGGGAACTGACCATATTCAAAATGAAAGCTCAGTTAGACAGAGAGAAGGTTTTGAAGGAAATAAAATAATCTTTGTCAACATATTTTAATGACTTTGGGGTTTTTTTTTTTTTTGAGTTGCATATCTTATTTTGAATCTTACTCTTTTCTATTCTTGCTTATGAACAGTGTGCCTTTTTAAGTAAATGTGCTTTTTATTCCTTCTGAAATATATCTAAGGAAAAATATATATTAATTTGACCTTGAAGTCTTAATGGGCTAAATGCATCATTTAAGTGCTCCACTTAGCTCTTGTTCATTTAAGGAGAATTTTGAATTTTATTTCTTATTGCTGCACTTACAATTCAGTTTGATGTTCTTTCATTTGACGAATTGATTAAACATTCAAAAATCCCAGTGATTTTCATTATTGTATCATTTAAAATAGGCAGATCAAAAATTATGTTATAGTAACTCACATGAAACAAATAGCTCAGGTGTTCATTTCTGAGAAAACAGAAAGGTTATTTAGTTCTGATGTTGTCTTTTCTGCTAATAAAATTAGGTAACTGATACCTTCTATATGTACAAACACAAGGTTGCAAGGAGGAGCAAAATCTCCACGTGAATTTCATTTGAAGTAAGACCCTACTCCAGAACAGAAGCGATGTAAGTATATTAGCTTGGTTCAAGAATCATGTATACATAATGATGCCCTTGATGGAAGAGTAGTGCTACAGAGAATGAGCTCCACAGAAAGTCTAAGCAAGTGCCATGGAATTTTCTCATTAAAAACAAAACAAAATTCCTCCAAAATATTTCCACTTCTTTTTCAAAGAGAAGTTCAGTCTGGCTACTAGAAGTAGTAGTATAGAAGAAGAAGAGCTGGGATCACTTGGGAATCAAAAGAATGGATGCCCTTTAAATAGATAATTATTGAATTAATTGTACAGTTAATATGGAATTCTTGTATTGACTATCATTTTCTGTCACATATCTATCAGGAAGAGGGCTAATTTCTTCAACTGTACATTTAGTGATTACACCAGTTCCAGTCTCGGCAGTGGAGGTGTTCAGTTTGCTCTACACCATCTTGAAATGATGAATTTGCATGTTTCTCCATCTATGCCTTTTCCTCCTTCAGTGTTATGTTACTCCTGTGATGGTGACAGGCAGCTTGCTGTTTAGTCTAATGATTTCTCAGCCTGAAAATTATAGTGTCATTTTTTCGAAATGTGGTGCCTGGCTGGGGTGAGCAGAGTGGGCTGTTGAAAGGGACTGGGGTTGGCCAGGTCCCCTCCATTGCTGGGCATGGCCTTGGGATAGGGTGGCCCTGGACCAGCTGGGGAGCAAATGATATTGAAAAAATGCATCACCAAAAAAGCCTAAAATGACATTATTTGTTAAAAAAGCTATGCTTCTCCTAAACCCTTCGAACTGGAGAAATCTAAGCCAAAATACATCAAGACAACATGAGGGTTAACAGCATCATTTTGCAAATCAGATGACTTCATGACATCTATTTATGATTTAGAATGGTAATTATTCTAGCGGAGTAAGTGTATATAGTTCATGGAATATTGTTGTTCTATTGCTGTATTTTGTGAAGTACTAGATTGACATCCATGGAAACTGAATTTTATTTACAGAGTAGGCGTGACAGCCTACATTTTCTCACTATTGTTTTAAAGAATATGTTCAGATTTTAATAAAGGTCCCAATAGTCCTAACAACAAATATCTTCAGTTTCTATACATTATGTATGCATTATCCATAAATGTCTCCCCTTCTTACATAAAACCTACTAATCTATTGGTTCCTCACTCCACGGGACCTGTCTGCCTGTCTGTGTGCCTAAATTCACCATGCTTTCTGCTCCTATGCTTTGTGATGATTACTTTAATTGGTGCCTGAAGTTGGTAGATTTTTGCATGGTTATAGCTGGCAGTATGCATAGCGGTGCATAGCTTGTATTTGCTGTTTTGGAGGTGCAGATATCATTTTCTAGTTGTCTGCCTAGAGAAACAAGAGAAGAGTTGGGGCACAGAGATGGCACTGACACAGTAGCTTTCATCTAATTAAGGGCTGGGATCAGGGGAATACCGGTTGTTTTGTGGTTAGGGAAGGTCACGGATAGTTGCTGAAAATCCTCATTCGGCTCAGTAGAGGCTTGACCTCATTGCACACCCTCCTGGTGGAGCAGCTGATGTCATATGTGTGAGATCGTGATGGAGGGAAAGGGGCCAAGAGGTATTTTATCCTTACAGATACTGCTCTATCAGGGTCAGATTTTCTTGATGCAGCAATTGGTAAAGGTGTTTACCACTCTTTTTGGTATTAGAGAATGACACAATAAGCAGAGTTGTCTTCATGTTTTTGCGTGGGAGTAAAAATGTTTCTTCTACTTATTTTATCCCTGCTGTGTGTAAACATAAGCAACTCTATCGCAGACACTCCAGTGTATACAGGACATGAGAGCTGAACATAACAACATGTTTTTGGGAAATATGAGAACCCTGTAAGACCTATTTGACATACAAATGTGCCTGCACATGCGCACAATTTAAATATCCCTTCTTTTGCAGAAGTGAGAGTTGCTTCTTATTTCCAGATCAGGAAGTAGGATAGGAAAACGATCAGTTTGAAATGATTATTTTTTCAGCACAACTTCAATGAAGCGATGGGCTACAGGTTTACCCTGCATCTCTGACTGCTAGCTGTAGAACTTACTCTTATAACACTGTTGAGAACCAGAGCCTTGAATTGAATTTGATGCAAGAAGAGGGTGCTGGGTGGCTCTTCTTGTGGTCAGATTCTGACATCTTTCAACAATGAGGTCAAAATCTAGTCTTTCTCCCAAGTGGCTGAAGAGAACCCTCTGACACTAGGCCATGATATGATGCTCTTAATCGGACAGGCTAACTCTTTCTAAGTTCTTGTGCTGTTTGATTACTGGTCCTACAATGACAAAAGAAGTTTTCAAATGTAATGATAGTTTTGCCCGGTAGCAAAAAATTAGGAAGAGTTAATTATCAAAGCTATCAAGTCTGTTTTTCCTTGTACCATTTGATGATTAAATTAGAAAACCTCTATGTTTTTTAATTAGTGAATTAAAACTCTACAGATGGAAGGTGTTGCCTTAGTTTTTTTTCACCCTTCAGGTGACATAATTAGGTTTTCTACTCAATTTTAATCACAGATAGAATGGTGTAGTTCTTGACTTAGTGCTATGAATCAATTCAGTATCGTATAACATGGATTAATTCTTGTGAAGGTAACTGCAATAATAGAGATATTTTTATAGTAAATATTCTTTGTTTTTATTCAAAAAGTGTGGAATTGAGCTAGCTGCCCAATAAAAAAACATTTTAAAAGGTCTTGAAGATGATTTAAAACTGTGAGAAGGAAAGCATAGAGAGTTTCAAACAATGTTTTAAATAGGATTAATTTTGATCTACAAGCACCGTCAATATGTACCACAATTTTTATACCATCATATACAATATGGTACAAACTTGTTAAACATAATTCCTGTCTGAGACACTTCCACATTCTAAGTAACACACAACTTCTCCATTTCTTTGTAAAATTGCTATATTCAGCAATGTGGTAGCAACCACTTTATTACTATTTTTTAAGATACAGGTTTTCTTTAACAATTATTTTTTCAGTAAAATTCAAATGTCCTCAAAGCCAGAACTGGAGGTGGTATAATTACTGCAACTGATTTTGCTGAGTTAAATTTGAGATTTTAGTTAAGATTATGAAGAATATCTTTAGGATTTTGTTTTTACTTTCTTCTCATCATAGCATGTGCTACAGTTATGTGACTCTTTTCTAAAAGCATATGCTCTACTACAACTGCTGTTTCTTATGTTTTTCTTTGATCACCTGAGCTATAAACCAGCATGAATGTTTTATGTTGCAATCAGCAGGAGATGATCCTGTCCAAGTCAAAATTCACTTTGTGTTTCTGATTTACTAATGTCTTGATTTCAGTAAATAAAAGAGCAACCTGGTGCAATATTCCTCTACTCTGCCTTTTTTTCTGTGTCTCCATCTCCAGACTTCACCAAGCCAGCCCAATATCATCATCATGTTGCAGACTTTTAGCTAGTTTTCCTGCTTGCTACTGGATTAGCTTGTGACTCCGTGTTTTCCATGCTCAAGTTTCAAACTTTTTTCAAGGGCATAATAAGCTTGAAATTACCAAGAGAATGTGAAGTTTTAACTCAATTGAAAGCCTGGAGCCCTTGCAATGCCTGCCAAGAGTGGTTGAAGTTGACTACAAAAGGAGACCTTTTGGATTGCAAGGATTTGTATTCCTAACCTATCTTGTTTTTTGCACGTCCTTTTTCGTCACCAGTTGTATTCAGCCATACTGCATTTTATAGGGCTACATACGCATGGCGACCTGGCTGATGACTCCCTGCTGTGAGTAACTCGAGATGCTCTTTTCTTCCTGAGCTTGCTTCTGTCTCTTGATACCTTGTTGCCGTTTAGGAGGAATATTAATTCTGAAGAAAGAAATGAAGTAAGAAAAGAACAGTGCATATCAAGAATGAATTGGACCAGACAAGCTATGTACAACCAGACTAAACAGCCAAGAATGGAAACAGAGAACAGGATAGATGAAAGTTTGCCAGATAGAAGAGGGGAAAGGGCCAGAGGCTTGGGAGTGCTTAGCTTGTTTTCACACCTCCCCTATCCCCCACACTTTTTTCTGTTATTTTTCATTTTCATGTGCATTGCAAACTTTTAGCTTGTTCTATATGAAAAATAGAAGTGCCAGCATTCTGGGGGTGGGCGTGGTTTGAGGGGTGGGGTAGATTTTGTTCTCTTTCCAGTTACAGCAGAAGTACAATGCTTATTTTGAGACCCTCCTTTTGAAATATTTGCCGAATAATTTTACAGATTTAGTGATTTAGCCAGCACTTTTGAAAAGGTTCTGAACTTATTAATTTCAATCCTCTGGACACTTTAAGACTGGCTCAGCACTCTATCAAACTCCCTTGTCTTATCTCCAGTCCTGTACATACTTATACATGGATGCAAGAAGATTTACATTCATCTTACACTGTGATATATAGGCCCTAGGTGTGTAAGTGCATGTGTAAGTTATATACCTATAATTTTAGAAAAGTCCCTGAGGGAGTATCTTTTTTGAAAGATCCCTCTAGGGGAAGAGAATTATTTTATTCACAACCTTAATTGTGTCTGCAGTTCTGTTGTATTTTTCCTTATTTCTGTCAATAATATAATGCTGGTTTCACAGCCATGATTCAGAGAAAGCCTTATGAGCCCTTTGAGGACACTCTCCCTCCTCAAAAATTTTAATGCAGCCCTTCGGTAATTAATTACAATTTCATTTGTTATTCTCCACTTCAACATGGACCAAGAAAAAGCCATTTACTTGTTCCTGGACTGTTGTGAGCTCTTAACCTGAATGTCATGATGTGGCATGTCATGATGAGGAAAGGCTTCTTGGACATCTCCGTAGAGATTGGCTTTTTTTCATGGGAAGCTCTGAGCGCTAGTCGCTTTCTGATTCCTTGGACCTGCTCCCAGGTTACTGACTTCTCACAACCATCCTGTGTTTATTAAAATACCATGAATAAAAATCCTCTCTAAGAACCTTCTGAGGGGTAGAAACTGCCCTTGAACTTGAAATGTGCTATAATCCTACAAAATATCTGCCTTTGTGTGGGTGACAGCCAAATGCAAGGGAAACTGCTCTACCTGTGCTGTGCTTACCATTGCCAGGAATGGACAAGAGATGTCTGCGGAGAGCTGGAAGCCCTGAGCTAAATATGCCACTTTCGAGGCACTGTGGTGTCCCATGACAGGTAAATGATTTAGGGTTCCCTCCCCAAAGTACGAAGCCATCTGTAGAACAGCTCAGAAAATGTGGGATGTATCTCAGAGAAATTCTCAACTTCTAATTGTAGTTTTAATGTTTATATTAATACAAACATCTGAATTATGTGCAGACTTCTGATACAAATACTCCGGCACGCTTTGTGTGCATAGGCAAACGTGTATACCTGTACATGAACCTAGCACATTGGTGCATCCTGGAGCATAGCTATTCCTTCAGTGTGTATTGTCAGGATTCTTGACAAATTTGGCCATTTTGATCATGTGTCATATTCCTGTAGCTATGAAGCTGGCTTCCCCCAGAAAGCTCAGCAGTCTTTTCACAGTGTGTTCTTTGGTCACACTGGGAGCAGATGGACAAGCCCTGTGGAGAAGAGATATTATCCTCAGCAGTTCTGCCAGAAACACTAAAGTGACATTTGTTCTCTTTTCAAGTATGAGCTGAGTGCGCTGTTGTCAGAGGATTCAGTGATGGACCAGAAATCAAAGGTCAAACTTTTTAAAAATAAAACATATATTGAAAATTTTATGTTCAGACCCAAAAGCTCAAAAAGGTATAGTATAAAAATTATAATGTGATTAAAACAAAAAACAGTGAAGAAATTGAGTTGACTTAAATGTTCTTTATTGGTCTGTAAAATGTGATGCCAAGCAAGTAAAATAACTGCAGATAGCAGATTAGTTTGTAATTATTTGCATATGAGGATACGCAGCTCTATATCTTTGCTTTCAACCCTATTCACTTCCACCAGTTGCACCACTGCTGTAAGATGAAGCCCGTGCCATCTACTGCAACCACCCAGGGAAGGGACCAGCAAAAGAAATCAATCAATAAAAGGGGCCTTTAGCTAAAGGTCAGACAAAATTGTAGTAGAAACCTTGGGGATTCTTTCAAGCAGTTACTAAGAGAAGTTGCCTTCTGAGCTCATGTTTACTACAGGTTTTATTGTGCCTTCCTTTAGCACCTATGTAGGCTTCGGAGGTCACTTAGAGTAAATTCCAAATGAAAGGTCTTTCCACTTTGTATGTTTGTAATAATTTTATTCAGAAAAATGGTGGGCTCTCAAGAGGTGATAAGACCATCACTGCAGACAGATGTACTTAAAATAACTTCAGTGGTACTGAAAGCCTCTAATACTTTAAAAGCAGTTAGTGAAAAACACTGGCTTTCTATATCTCATTCATCACCTTTAGTTTTTCTTTTACACAATAACATTCTTGCGGACTGATTGGGCACTTGGGCACATCATATTCAGCTACATCTTTCTGCTTTTAATAAGCAAAGCAACCGAAATTCCCTAACCCCTTTTCATTCCCCTCCCTCTTCACAAATGAATTCCTTTCCCAATATTTAAGCCACACTTTTCTTGTGTGGAACATTTGTTTAATTCAGTAGGCCCTACATTTGAATTGGAATTGGAATATATTTCCCTGTCTCAATAAATAAGAGTAGAACAGATGGACTAATAACTAGGCTACAAGTAGATGCCTGAGAATCAGATGGTAACAATCTTACTGTAATGACTCTTCTGAGTCTCGGCTCCTTCTGGCACTTAATCACAATAGATTTTAGCTAAAAATGTCAGCAGTTCAAAGCAAAGCCTTTTCATTAAAGAGTTCCTGTGACAAAAATAAAAAAATAGACTCCAGAAAGGCAGTTGCTCCTGCTCACTTGGGATACAAAATTGCCATCATTATTACTGCTTCCTTTGCCTTTAGGAAATTTTATAATAGGAATATATATTACAGTAGTGTTGAAATCTAGAAAATATACCGTGGTGTTCCTGATCTCACCTGAATACTTCTCTGCACAATCAAAGCCATGCCAGGTTGACTTGCCATTCATTATATGTTGCATTTCTCAGACTTTGCTTGAAGACAACTTCTTAGGTACCCCACCTTTTTGTCCTTCTGTTGTCCTGATTCTACAGCAAGACTGTATCTTTTTCATAAATACAAATGAAAGAGAGAGGAAGGAAACAATCTTTTCTGGAACTGTTCACCGAAGCACTATTAATTAGGACATGCAAAAGCACAGTCACTATGTACATCATTTTCACTGAAACAAAAATATGAACTAGATTTTTACAGACACTTGCCTGAATTTCTTTTGCTTTTAAAGGCATGAATATTCTGTTATGTACAATGGGTCATACCATGCACTCTGCAGTGATGCTTTTTCTTTTCTTTCTGGTTACCATGTTCTTGTTACAGTGGACATAGGGCACAAGAAAGGTGGGGAAAGACCATTCAATAATGGTCTATTGTGGGGCTGAATTTATGATGTATAAAAGACTGTTCCTTCCATTCTTACTCAGACAAAACAGAAGCTAACACAAGTGGGGCTTTTTCTGAATGTATGGCACAGAATCAGCATCCTATGTGTGCACGTTTGGACTTCAAGCCTTTCCATAATTTATATGCTTATTGCAGCTTGTATTTTTCTTGCAGTGTATCCATACTGGATGGTAAAAAAGTGAATTGTGGTTCTTTGCTTCTAGACTAATAATTGGAGAAAGAATAATATAAGGCAAGCTCAAAGACATCTTTATGTTGAAGTCCATAACTGGAGGGTAACACAAATTTTGAAAGGCCCTTTAGGTTGATGATGAATTAAGCAATTCAGCTTTTCATGATTTGTACATCTGTCCCCAGATGAAAACAACTATAAGAACTTGCAAGCGATTACGGGACAAGCCTGTGCTTTTTGAATGCTGTGCAGACCTATGTCTGATTGGAATGGCCCGCACTATTTTGTCATACAAATGACAAATGACTTAATATTATATTTATTCCCTTGCTCCTGGCACCAAAAATTGTAATTCTGCTAGAAAAAAAATGTAAAGTTGGTATTCAGGCTTTTTTTTTAAGCATTCTTTCTACCCCTATCACTCCATTTCATACCTCAGCATGGCCTCTGTGCTAAGTTTTGAGGCAGTCTTCATCTGGAGAACAGCATTTGGGGTACTCTTCTAGTTTTGCTTTCCAAGATGTATATGGAATTTTTTAGAGATGTTTCATGGTAATTTGTTTTTTTTTTTCATGGAGTATACAAGGGCTAAAATAGGTGACAGCACAATACAGGGGCAGAACAGGGATTAAAATAGACAATTCTCTCACAGTGTACTTAAGTCACTATTGAAAAAACATCTTTTGGCAGAGCCTGATTTGCAGATCAGCTGATCACTGATTAGGATATTTTTCCCCCTTTCAAGTGAGGTGTGATAGCATTAAGAAGGAAGAAATTTAGCTTTGCTTCTTGCTAATGTGTTAAACATGTTACTGGAGGATCCTGAAAAAGTTATTCGTTTCTGCTGTGCTGTTATACTGATAAATATGTTTCTGATGTTCTGTTTACCACTCTATGACATTACATTAACAGATGATAGTGTTGTATTCCAATAAATACATATTTAAATATGTCCTTCTAAATACTCATTCAAGACTGCTCACAATAGTATCAGAACACCTTACAAAGGCTGTTTCAAGTGAAGCTAATTAAGCAGGTAATTATTTTCAGCTTTGTCAAAATAAACTGCAATTTGGAATCTGGGTGAGTTTATTAAAAACTCATCACATTTTACTTTTGAAGTTCTGTTTATTTGGCATTGTTCCCTTACTCATTGATGTTTGCAGCTAGGGTTGGGGTTGTCTCACCCAATTCAAGACAAAGCTCCCATTAGAGTGAGATTGATGGGCTGTTGAAACCTGTGCATTAATTTCCCTATGGGGTAGTTTAGACCAAACTCTGAAACTAGGAGCTGTGTACTGCACCTGATAGAAGTCTGCTCTTCCCACAGATGAAACTGTGACAGTGAGTGCTTATCAAGGTCAGGTTTTTGTTAGACTTTTGTTTTATTGTAAGCCTTTCAGACATGTCAGTCCTTATTCTCAAGTTCTATGAGAGTGTTACGTTTTATGTAAAAAGCATTTAAGCAGGGGAATTCAAATCAGTATTGTTAAAGTGGTGATGGAAAGGGGCACCAGGCCTATTGTGAAAAGCCAGAAAGTATAATTCTACTGGAAGCGGATAGTAATTACTAACGAGTGTCTTCATCTCAAGGTTAAAGATGTAGGGGGGTACATCTTATTGCAGTAGAGCACTACAATTTTATGGCTGAAAACCAGACAGTGCAAATTAAGAGTAGCTACACAGCTACGCAGACTGAGCTCTTCACTGATCCGACAACAAGATTTAATAACCACAGTAGCTCTTAGTTGATCTAAACTGAATAGGCCTTAATTACATTGTTACATTGTTTCTTTTTTTTTTTTTTTTTTTCCCCTTATGCTCACTTTTACTATAATGGGGAGGGGAGAGGAGGTGGAAATAGACCTGAAACTTACAGTCCAACATTTATCTCCTAAAATGCTGGCTGAAATCAATGATAGTTAAATAATGAGTAACCATTTTAGTTTTTGTTTTGGAAAGAGGGAAAGTTTGCTTTTCCTAGCACTTAAAAGAAGCAATGGCATAAATGGTATCTATTCTTGTGTCCCCCATAACCTCCATCTGTAATGTGTAAAAACATTCTGACAGCTGAAGGAACACATGGCATCCTTTACAAACTGAAGAGACGTCTCGAGATGTGAAATGGGATATCGGCTCCTTTCCTTATTCTATAAAGTAGCAATCCCAAACAGGACTTGGTTTGTAAAGATCAGGAATGTCTATGGGCTTCTGGAAAGAGCACATTTGTATTTGCACATAGTAAGCTAATCCTCTCCATGATAGACAGTTTTGTCTACTGGCCCTGCAAAGAAAGGGGCTGCTTTGTTCAGGGCATGGGCTCACTCCTTTCCTCTGGCATTGTTTTATGCTCTAAGAAATGTATTAAAGTTTCAGCTTAAGCTTCCTCCTATCTCCACAAAAGCTCGGGTAGCCAGGTCCACTCTCTTCATCTCCTCGCATTTGCTATAAGAGAAAAGGAGAGATGGGGAGACAGGGTAAAGACTTGGTTACTAAGCTAGAGTGGCTCTAAGCTAGGCCAGGGGACAAAACTAAGTGATAATGACTTCAGAGATTGCTTTTGCTCTTTCTTCTCATCTTTTCTGCCTTCCCAACCTGAGCCAAATGTAACTGAATGTAATGTTGATTGAGTTCAATATGTTCAAATTTTCATAAACGTTTGTGTTATTGCATTTAATTCTGCATATGGTTTCTACGCTTCAAATGAGCGTTATTAAAAGGCAAGTGCATTTCAACACTTGCTCTCTGATCTGTTGAGTAAGGTATGCCACTTAATGTAGTATGTGTATAGTAACAGTGACAGGAACAAAATAAGACAGAAGCTGTTAGGTATTCAGAGTTTGTCACGAATCTTAAAGTACCCAACAGTTTTCAATGATCAAAAAATGCACTTTATTTATAAGCAGAAATGAAAGAACCATCAATGTAGCACAAAGGCAACTCTGGATAACTGGTTGCTATGCTATGATGAAAAAACCCCAATGCTCTGGGGGATTTTTAAATTAACAGCCTGTCTGATGCTAAACGTTCCAAGTACACCCAATTGCTGAGCCTATCTGTAATAATATACCATTGATCATAACAATAGGTGATGGCAATATAGTGGTGCAGTGAGTGTTTAAAAAAAAGCCACCAGCTGTCAATTGCTTTATTTGAATTTTCTAGCTTTTATAATTCTGTTTGAGACTCTTAGGAACACGGTAATTAATTTGTTTTTCTTCTGCTTTTTTCTCTTTTCTTATTTGTCAGACTGTTTTCTCTCATCTCCTTCTAACTCCCAGTGCAACTGAATTTAACATCATTCTGCTTCTTACACATCTTCATTTGTACAGAAAACTCACTGATGTTAGAAAAGCTTTTGGGAAAAAAAAAAAAAAGCTTTTAAAAGGAAGTGTTAAGCTCCTACACATTGCTTTCTTGGTTATTCAGAAACAGTTACTATTTATTAATTAATCTTAAATAATTCAGCAAAATCTTAAAAGTTAACAATTTACATTATACTGCTAAAATTGCTAAATTTCAAAGAATGCATTGTAGATTGACTGCAGTTGTAAAATATTAGATTACTCTACAGTAAATGTATGTTCAGGATTCTACATTAAAGACATGGGATTTTTTTGAGGTGATGACCTTACCAGGATTGCAGGACTGCAATGAATATAATTGGGAAAACAAGTTTCTCTACCACTCCACAAGTAACAGATTTTTCACATTCAGGTTTAATAATTCTGGTTGTTGCTACTGTGTGAATAATCTAGTGCAGGGTAACAAAACTCTCATTGAAGCAATTTATACTGAATGAATGACTTCACAAGAAAGGTCATATGGGTCTTGTTTCTGTGGAAGGAGCTGATTGCTCCTGGAAGTATCCCAACACAATTAGAATTTTCCTCCTTTAACTGTTCGAAAATGCTTTTAAAAAGCTTTGACAGCATTCAGTTTGACTTAGTTTTCTTCATTCTTATGTCACTTATGATCTTAGTCTAACTAAATGTTACTCTTTGGTTACATGGATCACCTTGTGGTAGGTCCTAAGATAACTTCCCTCTTCCTGGAAACCTCTTTTATCTGCATTTGTGGGATGCTTCCTCATTGCTGCTGACGTTCATAATCAAAATAATGCCTGATAGCTCCAGATGTGGGCCTGCTTTGAGCACCACATACTTCCCACATAAGAAAAAGACTATTCAGACTTAGTTTCCTGAATCTATTTCTAAAGACACTTTGTCTCCCTTCAGAAATTTAAGGCTTTCAGAATATGGGAGGTATCGAGCCAAAACTTCTGTTTTTACTATGTCAAATTTAACTACCCAAGAAATCGCTTGTGTTATTACTGCTTGAAAAGTTTTAAGCGCTCACTACACATCTGTCAAACAGATTGGAGTATTTGTTTTGAAGAAAACATAGCCTGGTGGATAGCAGTTTGCAATGTAGGAACCTCGGAGTCAGGTCTCTGATCTTTCTTGTTCAAGATATGCTCTGCTTTGCACAAGAGACTTGCATGTAGGTCTCTGCCATCTTTGATCCTGACTCCATGAGACTTTCTGGCAGGGTGCTGCGAGGATCTGCTAGCTGATGCCTAACAACACATTCAGCATAGAGGGAGCCTCACCAGCTGGGGTGCGCACCCCTGCCTCCGCAAGAGAGCAAGGCAGGTCCAGGGGTGGCAGCTGGGTTCAGCCAAGAGTCTCCATTGCCAGGCACACATAGAGATTTCTTAGGACCACGCTTGGAACAGAAATTGCTCCATTTAAGAGCAGGTCTATTTTACCATAAGATTTGACTAAGAATATGAAAGGCTTCCTGTCCACAAGTGTGAAGTATTTCAGATTTTCTTTTCCTTGTTGAGATCATGGACTCAATGGCCTTATCTGCATGATCCCCTGCATTTATGGAACATTAGTTTGGTTTCTTGAAAACCAAAAACTTCTTTTACCATTTCCATTTTTTTCCATCCCATATTCCAAGGAATATTTGAACCTTAGACTTTAAAGAGAAAAGTGGTAAATCAGATGAGCTAAGCAGTGGTTTTTTTATTTAAAGAAAGAAGAAGAATTATTAGCCTTTGTACAATATAGCTGTCGTTATTAGTGGACAAAATCTCTTCAAAAAAAATTGCAGCTGGGAAACAAACTTCTCTGAACACAACCATGTCAGATTCGTCTAATCCAGCCTTGGGACTTGGTCACTGAAACACAAGAAAGTCCAAGCTCTGAAAATATTTCTGTGAATAAAAGTGATTAATTTGCTGCTGAAATCTTTTCTCCAGTTGCACAAAAGCTTTTACTCACATATTAACAGCCATAGCAGTAATGTAGCTTACTGATAAACATGCTTGTTGGTCATAACAAGAATCACTGGTTCTGTGAAATTAGTATTTGCCTCATCAAGCAGAACCATAGCTCTGTATTTGGTAAGCAAAGAGCGTATGATGGTACTGAATCGTCTATATTTTAGTGGGGAGGCAGTAGTGTAGATGCAGTTATCCTCTTTTCTCTGAAAAAAAAAAGGCTGAATTGATAGAGAGGCAATGGCTTACAGCTCTAAAGCGTAATGGAAGAAACTTTCATACCTATTTTCTGAAGCTTCTCTGAATCTGTAAGTGTCTGACTTTATAGGAAATGCCAAGTTGCCAGTCTTTATGCTTGGGTCTAACAGTCCTTTTGAGGCCAAGGCAGTGAGTTGGCCATACAGGCTGCCCACTGGCCTGCAACAAGAAGTGGCAAATAATGTGAACTGTGGACTTCAAAGATGGTGTCTGGTTCTAGGATGGCAGCAAAATGTTGATCTCCAGGCCATCAGTCTTCATCACTTTCTTAGTGTTGCAGGTACAAGTTAAGCTTATCAGTATCTTTCAAACCTTTCAGAATACTTCATAAATTTGGTCTAATTCCAGAAGATAGCAAACTGTATTTTCATATGCATTGAGATTAGTTTTCTTAAGTACCTATAATGATAGGCATTTGGTTTGTATCAAGTAATAGATCTTTAACTATTTTGTGTTTCTTTTCTTATTCTCAGTATCCTGTGTTCTAAGAACAAGTTCTAGGAGTAAGTCTGTCATAAATTATCAACAAATATGTCTGAAAAAATGTGTAAACTTATTTGGATGAAAATTTCTGGTCAATTGAAATAGGTTTTCTTTTTGGAGGTGTTTTAAATGTTTTTATAATTCCTTTTTAACTTTTCAAAATCTTCAAATTTTTTGTTTTCTTCTGCATT
The DNA here is from genome assembly GCF_000690835.1 of Fulmarus glacialis. Classification (NCBI taxonomy): domain Eukaryota; kingdom Metazoa; phylum Chordata; class Aves; order Procellariiformes; family Procellariidae; genus Fulmarus; species Fulmarus glacialis. Next base: position 49,900 of record NW_009196136.1, on the reverse strand, counting down.
TCAGCACAACGTTTTCTTCAATAACTTTTTTTTATAACTTGAACATTTTTTTCTAGAAAGTTATTTAAGTTTGAGAGTCCAAGTTAAATGAAATGCCCTGAAATCATGGAAGCAAAGTGTTACATTTGGATAGACTTATGGTTCACTGTAATGAGATTTCAATTCATTATCCTATTCAAGACAGGGGCAGTATTTGAAAAATGAGCTTTCTTGGCATGTGAATACTACTTCTCATTGAATAGTAGTTATGAGATCAGAGACCATTTAATGTTATTTTTGTTTATTGTGCAACTTAATAAAACACCCCCAGCTGGGATATTCTGAATGCCAGGTGGTTTTGTTTGATCCTGAAGACTTACAGCTAGGGTATCTGTAAGCACCAGTTAGACTAAGGAAAAAAGAATGTCCAGTGGAAATTACTCCTTATTTTCACTGTGATGTCAAAGTATCTATACATATACATGCACATACATATATATGCCTGCACATATACTTGCTGACACAAACGTAAAAAAAAGTCTACTTGCAACTTTATATGTATAAAAGATTTATATCTGGCATGATTGACAGATAATTTGCGCTTTGTTTTCTGTTAAATGGACCCATGGTGTCTGTCCTTGAATAATACTGTTGAGGCTATGATCAAAAAGAGAATTACCAGCAAGTAAATTTTCATTACAAAACAATGAAAAAATACACATATAGAATAAATTGGTACATGGCTGTTTCCTTAACCCTTATTGAACAGGGTGGGAGAAAAAGTGATATGAAATAAAACGTTCCTATATATCCATTTCACACTTTTCACCTTTGCACTATATACCTCTTAAACGTGAAAACGTAGAACAGATGTCTTATGAATTATGTATATTTCATAACAGAAGCCAATTGTCACGTGAATTTTGATACTGAATAATTCATGGCTAATCTTCTACATCTGTAGAGGGACTGATCAACTTATTGTAAGAGACACTTAAATGATCAAAATTAACTGAGTTAATTTTGATTTTCCCTTGAGATATTTTAGGCATGAAGCATACTAAGGATTCTGCCATCACAAGCCACCAGGGACCAGTAGATCTCTCTAATAAAAACTTCAGGGATTTCTTATGATAGCCCCTAGCATAGGGAATTTTCATGGGCTTTACTTCAAAACAGCACATTTCAGGGAAATATTATGCGGGGAAACGTATGTCAGACTCTTGAGTTTAAAGAATAAACACTATATACCAGCGTTCCTGAGTGTCGTATGCTCAACAGATATCAAAACAAGGTTAAAAAAACCCACACTACAAATGCCAGAAGGCCATTTCTTAGAAGTAACTTAGAAGAAAGCCTGGTAGAAAACTACGAAGGGTGCTTGAAATTATATTTGTCAAGTATAGGATAATTTGAAATTGTCAATACATTCCCTTGGGAATGAGAGGGGGAACCTCCAATGTAAAAGAAAAAGTATTTTAAAGAAAACACAACCTTCAGGAATACTCATCTCATTAGAAATTAGGTGTTACTAAGTTGATAAATATTTTATATAGCACTTCATGTGTGTCTAAAAAATTATCAGATGGAATATTATAAACTTCAGATGATCAAAAATGATTTTCAGCTGAAATCAAGAAATCACTTCAATGATTTTGTGTGCGTTTAATTTACCACATTGGCAATCTTAACTTGCTCTTGTTCTGAGTAAAATGGAACAGCTGTATTCACTAGGACATTAGAGACATTTAAATTACTCTTTTTTACTTGGCAATGGGGACAGCTGATGGTGTGCTCAGGTATGCAGTGACTCCATTATAAAACATAGAATTAAAAAAAGCAAATGACAGACAGACAAGTCTTGTTTTATTCCGTGTTTGTCTCTAAATATATTGCGAAAAAGTAGATCCACAAACAAGCTGAATGCCAGCAATGAAATAAAAAAAAAGATAAATTTTACCTCAGAATGTAACTTGCAATGCAAACTGTACAGCCATACAGGATCAGATTAATTCATTAATTTATACTGTGCACTTAATCAAATAGTTTTATTTTCTAATATAAAAACTAACATAGAAAAAATAGTAAGACAAGGACTGACCTGAATATTAACTTTCCAGACAGTGACCAGCGTCAGGCAATTTCTTTTCATTGTGTAAAGAACTCCATAAGATCCAAATTTTTGTCCTGAAATGGGACAAAGAATTTGCTTACAGATTTTAGAAGCAAACTATTCAGTTGCCAACACTTTTGTAAAATTGAAATCTTTCATAAAAAATTTGACATATAATAAAAATAAAAACAAAGTTTTGAAATAAAAATGGGCTTTATTCTGAAAAGTGTGTGTACAGTAGTTTCGTACATTAAAATGTGTTTCTATTGTTTTTTTCTTTCAAACCAACCTTTACTTTTTATCTGATTTTCAATACCTACTATTCAATGCTTTCTAATAGTAACTCCTAATGCCTTTTTAGATTGAAAAATAAAATCTTCTGAATTCTACCAGTCATTTGCCAAGGTAGAAATGATGCTAAATAAAGGCAGTGTTTCATTACAGCTTTTAAGACCTAATTGCACATAACAGTAGAAAACATCTACATAAAACAAAGAATTCTGGTGTTTTGTGTCTTGCAGAGAATGAGTGCTGTTCACAGTCCTCCTATTTTAGTGAGAAAGACTTGAACCAGGTGGCAGATCCTCTTTAACAGTCAAACAAGCTAGTATAAAAGAAACTGGTGAACAACTGCTAGGAAAATGAGATTGTTGAGGTTCAGGGTCCATAGCGACTCATATATATCCAATATACTTTTCTCCATTCTCCAAATCTGATCCAAAGCTGAGAAAGAAGAGGATGTAGAGAGGATGAATGAAACAAATCCACTTAAGACTATAGAATATTTGTGGGATGATCCTAAATCCTTTAGCATTACTGTGGTGGGATTTGTATTATCCCTGACAACTGTAGCTGGATGGAAACCAAATCAAACTAAAATTAAGATGAATGATTCAAAGATAAAAACAGCTGTTATATACATGGTTGAAAGTAGTTGCCAAAACAATAAATATAAGCACAGAACAGATATGAAATCTGACAAATCAAAGAGCAAGATGGTATAAAGTAGTTGGGATCTATATAAAAGACCTTAGTTTTAAAACTGCTAAAAAAAATTCTTAAAGAGAAAAAATTCTTAAGGAGAAATAACAAAGCAAAATGAAAATTGTTAGACCAAGTAGTTACTGAGCTGGGCCAGAGCCAAAAATCTCTCAAATGATGACTCAGTCTTCAAGTATTCAGTATTCTGTACAAGAATCCAGAAAAACTAAACCTTTTCATGTCTGAAAAATTGTAGGCACTTTATTTTACTAGGTAAAAATATTTACGATCCTAAGTGACTGCTGCTAATGACTTCATTATGGCTGCGCCAAAAAATTTTCTGAGTCACACTGAAGGCCATCTTTATTTTTTGACAAGTTTCTATGCTGAATTCCCCATCTTTTTATCAGTCTGATGGTTAGACAACTATCCTAAGAAGTGAAAAAATTTTTGTCTTCTACAGCTTTAAAGATTTTAAAATCCTGCTCCTGAGCTTCCTAAACAATGAGCTGTTGTCAAGACAAAAGAGGGGAAAATATCCCATCTCTCCTGTTAGATATGTGCAACCGTAGAACTAAGAATCCAAAATTCATTAGGAAAAAGAGTTTTTCTTAATGTATAAATGGACTTTCTTTTATTCCAGTTTTACCTATTGCTTCTTGTCCTTTCACTGGGTACCACTGAGAAAAGTCTGGCTCTTGTCTTCTTCACTGTCACCTGTCAGATACTTATACACACGATTAAGATCCCCCGTGAGCCTTCTCTTCTCCAGGCTGAACAGCCCCAGCTCTCTCAGCCTCTCCCCATATGACAAATGCTCCTATTCCTTAACCATCTTCATGGCCCTTTGCTGGACTTGTTCCAGTAAGTCCATGTCCTTCTTTTACTGGGGAGCCCAGAATGGGACCTAGCACTCCAGACGTGTCTCACCAGTGTTGAGTAGAGGGGAAGAATCACCTCCCTTGACCTGCTGCTGATAGTCTTCCTAATGCAACCCAGGATGCTGTTGGCTTTCTTTGCCACAAGGGCACATTGCTGGCTCATGTTCCACCGGGACTTCTAAGGCCTTTTTTGCAAAATGGAATTTTCCCTTGAGTGGGGGATTCAAGTCCTTTAGTATTTCCGAACTTGCCACTCCTATCACTTTTATATACTTGTCTGTACATTACTGATCCCCTTTCCTCTTCACTTCCACATATTATATTAAAACAATACTTATTTTAATGAAGAATGTCTCTACTGAGTTATAAAAGTAAATTGCTTCTTTAAGAATTTTAGGAAACGGACCATTTTCCTGAAAAATAATGTCCTCTGGATTAATCCGAACTGTTGATGAATTCATGGGTTAAAATATTATTCTTTCTTCCATAGTAAGTTCATTCCAGCTTTTCCCTTTCAGGAATAAAAGTCAAATGATACCAAACCAGGGCAGCACTTCAATCCTTATGAGAAATTATGTCTGGAGGTATAGATGGCTATTTTTTGAAGTACTATATAGAGAAGTAAATTAATAACATACAATAAAACATAATAATTTCCAAAATATGAAATTTTGCATGATCTCCAATGGAAATGTATTTTAATCTTTTAATTTATAATAATTGTTTAGTACTACTAATCCTGATTTGATTCTGAAAAACTTATAAGGAACGCGAATAGTAATTATGTTTCCAGCTGGGGAAATAACACCATATTATTTTGCTGTTTTGTTGGCAATAATTAGCTGCTCTAAACAGGTATTAAATGAATGCTTCAGACATGCTGAGGCCAAAGCTTAATTCTAGCTGTCTATAAATAATTTTGGTTGAAACTATTTCCAGCTATGAGTTAATATATATTTATATTCAAAGATGACAAAACCCAGTGATATTCTGGTATTTGTATTCAAAAACAGAAAATTAGAATGACATTGTTTCTGCTTGTATTGGGTTTGCATGGCAAGGTTTTGGTAGCAGGGGGGCTACGGGGGTGGCTTCTGTGAGAAGCTGCTAGAAGCTTCCCCTATGTCCCATAGAGCCAATGTCCCCTCTGTCCAGCTCCAAGAGGGACCTGCTGCTGGCCAGGGCTGAGCCAATCAGCGACGGTGGTAGCGCCTCTGTGATAACATATTTAAGAAGGGGAAAAAAACCCTGCACAACTGTGGCAGAAGAGAGGAGTGAGAATATGTGAGAGAAACAACTCTGCAGACATCAAGGTCAGTGGTGCTCCAGGCGCCAGAGCAGAGATTCCCCTGCAGCCCCTGGTGAAAGGCACCAGAGCAGAGATGCCCCTGCGGCCCGTGGTGAAGACCATGGTGAGGCAGGCTGCCCCCCTGCAGCCCATGGAGGTCCGCGGTGGAGCAGATATCCACCTGCAGCCCGTGGAGGACCCCACGCCGGAGCAGGGGAATGCCCGAAGGAGGCTGTGACCCCGTGGGAAGCCCGTGCTGGAGCAGGCTCCTGGCAGGAGCTGTGGACCCATGGAGAGAGGAGCCCACGCTGGAGCAGGTTTGCTGGCAGGACTTGTGACCCTGTGGGGGACCCACACTGGAGCAGTCTGTTCCTGAAGGACTGCACCCCGTGGAAAGGACCCACGCTGGAGCAGTTCATTAAGAACTGCAGCCCATGGAAAGGACTCACATTGGAGAAGTTCGTGGATGATTGTCTCCCATGGGAGGGACCCCATGTTAGAGCAGGGGAAGAGTGTGAGGAGTCCTCCCACTTGGGAGGAAGGAGCAGCAGAAACAACATGTGATGAACTGACAGCAACTCCCATTCTCCATCCTCCAGCACCGCTCGGGGGGAGGAGGTAGAGAAAATCAGGAGTGAAGTTGAGCCTGAGAAGAAAAGAGGGGTTGGGGGAAGGTGTTTGAAGATTTGTTTTTATTTTCTCATTACCCTACTCTGATTTGTTTGTTAATAAATTAATTTTCCCTAAGTTGAGTCTGTTTTGCCCATGATGGTAATTGCTGAGTGATCTCCCTGTCCTTATCTCGACCCGCGAGTCTTTCGTTGTATTTTCTCTCCCCTGTCCAGCTGAGGAGGGGGAGTGATAGAGCGGCTCTGGTGGGCACACTGCTTAGTGCAGATGTTCTCCCTGTGCAGTACCTGTAGCACTGTGTCTGGCACTTCTGCTTGTCTGGAGTGAAAGCTAAATGCTGCATTTGTAGGGATTGTAACGTGGAAAAGGAAGTAATATGGAATAGGGACTAGAAACAGAAGGGCTTTGTTTGCTCTGTATTTATTCCAAATAAAAGGAAGGATTGTCAGACTGCCACAGGTTTTCCTGCTGGTTTTGCAGCTTTCTGGAAAGAATACTCATGTTCTGGTTCAGTATGTAGCACATACAGAGAGTTTGGTTGGCCCAGTCCAGCCTACTGTCACTAAGGCGCTTCCTTAAAAGGATCAGAAATAGAACTTAATGATGAGGTAGGAGCACTGGCTCCTAGCCATAGGATCCTAAGGGGTAGTCCTGGTTAATGCTGGAAGAAGAATAATGCTAGCAGAAGAAGCATATAAAAAGAGATAACTGAATCTCCCAACTCCAGTTCCAGGCAGGGCAGGGGAACGGGGACAAAAAGAGGAGAAAACGTGATGCAGTGTTTTAGACAGCTGGAAAAGAGAAATAATATTATGAATTTTTTTAAAAGTTAGATTTTTTTTTTTTTATTTTCTGAAACCAATTTAATCCAGGATTTAGCTCATATGAAATTCAGATATCAAATTTGTACATGCTATTCACATAGAATATGCATAGAAGTCACAAACTGTGATTTGAATACAAATACATTTCAGGAAATAATGAAGTGCTTTCAGACAATCAGATCAGTCCTCAGAGTGAAAAACAATGAACATTTTTTCTTCTTAAACAGAGAGGATTGTTGTTTATTATTAGAGTATGTGCCGTAATTTGCTTACTTCTTCAGGACATGGATTTTACCTCAGAAGGAATGTGACCACTTATTAACTTGTGTACCTGTAGGATAGATCGTAGAAAAGTTTTATATTCTTTTATGGAATAGAGATACTAGTTGAACTTGCAAAGTGACTTCTAATGCAAATTCCATAACAACACTCCATCTTTGGAACAACAGCTTTCATTATAGATTAAAAAATTAATCTATTTTTTACCACTCATTCCATTCGCATTTGGGTTTTTGGCATTCAGAACAGAAAGTTGTACCTGAGGTTAATGATAGATGACATAATAAGTGTGTGAAACCTAGCAAGAAGCAGCATACACTTAGTATAGTGTAAAGTGCCAAAGTGATTGCCATTAATTTGTCACTTTGGGAAAGGAATTCCTTTCACAACCAGAATAGGAAAAAGGTCAGAGGAAAGAATAGTGAGAACAACTCTTACAGAACCATCTGATTTTTTTTTTCCTAAGTATAACATAATAATGATGCTACTTACTGAGATGATGGAAATGAATTGCTTTAAAATGGAAATGAATTGCTTTTTCCAAAGGTACTTTCTAAACTTCAAACGATACAGCACTGTCTCTTTGCATGTTTCTAAACAGCTGAAATGCACATATCTCATAATCTCCTTTCCTCAGTTTTCAGATTACTATTTGTAGGTATTTGGCAATTTACTATGGTAATGAAAACGCTGGAGCTTGGCAATGTGCCATGAAATTGCAATAGAATGTATTATAATTGCTTTTAATAGGAATAATAATGATCAAGAATGAAAAATGTATTTTGAATCTCCTAAAAGTTGGGGCAACATTAATTTCTTTCTCTCTCTTTTCTTCCTGTTTTTCCTTCTAGCTCGTTTTTGGGATAGGAAACTAATTTGTCTTCTAGACAGAACTGATTTACTAGCAACATGCTCCATGCAATGAGGTGAGGCATTATAATGCCAAAAACAGACTTCAGTTGTATCCTTGTGACACCATTAATTTTATTATGCTTTCCTCCAACACCTTTACTTAGATAATTCCTTCTTTAACTTTCAGTGCACCAGTTAGAATTTTGCTATGGTATAGGTAAATCAGACATGGACACATTGATTTACAGATTTTCAGTTTCTGGGGCATTTAAAGAGTTTTAAGGACAGTGAAACTGTTAGGAGTTCCTATCCTATATTAGTACGTATTATAGAAGTCCATAGAACTATTGTCTCTGGAAGAGCATTCAGACCATGAAAGCGAGAAACAAGTAGATATAAAATTAGATAAATATTAGGCTTAGGTAAAACCAGGTCATTTTGTCAGCTGGTATACCAAAGAATGATTATGATACAACTTACTTATTTGTTTCTCTTAAATTTTAGACAGTCTTTGACATCTTGTCCCACACTCTGGCTACAATGTTTTAAATGGCAGCATATGTGAGCAACCAAATTATCTTCCAGGAGAAATGCTGCCCAGTGATATCACTATTCATAAAAATCTAAGGTAAAAATCCCATTGGTCTCAAGGCTTGTCCAGCCTGGAGAAGAGAAGATCTCGGAGGGGAACCTAACAAGCAGCCTGCCCATGCCTATGAGGAGGTTATCAAGAAGATGGAGTCAGGCTCTTCACAACGTTGTATTGTGGGAGGACGAGTGACAACGAACATTGAAATGAGATTCACACTGGATATAAGGAATACCTTTTTTGTTATGAGATAGTCAGACAGCTGAAGAGGTTGCCCAGAGAGGTTATGCAGCCTCCATCCTTGGAGGTTTTCAAGACCTGGCAGGTTAAAACCCTGAGCAACCCGTTCTGATCTCGTAGCTGACCCATTTGAAGCAGGAGGCTGGATTAGAGACCTTCTGAGGTGCCTTTTGAAGTGGCTTATCCTGTGATCCTAAGATTCTCTAATAGGTAATTCCTAAAGCAGGGAACTGTTCACAGAAAGTCTCTTCTATAATAAAAAAAATCAGAAAAAAATTAAATTCTTCTTAAATTTTATAAATTCTGGAAAGTTTTTCCAAGGTCACATTACACTAACATGGATTTTAATATTATGCCAGACTGTAATTTTTCTGCATATAGACATCTTCACCCTTCTCTCAACAGGAAATCTCATAATAGAGCAGCTAATTTAGAAATGCTGAAATTCCAAAAATCCTGTCTTTCCGTGCCAATTAAACCTTCAGTAATATATTCCAAATAATAGCTAATGGAATTTTTGTGGGAAAGAAAGCTTGTTTTATTTTTCTCCAACTATAATAGTTCATCTTTTCAAAGATTACCTTTCCCTCCAAACCTTGCCTTGCTTATATCCCCAGACTATCATGGGTATGGATGCAACAACACTAGTGTTACTTGTTTCTCCTGAGTTCAAAGACTGTTTGTTATGATCTTTTGAAATGCAAAGATTCAGTTTCAGGGTTTCTGCTTGATTACTTTAATAAAATATAAGGACATATTTCATTAATCAGTCACGTACTAGACAAATGCATAGATTTACATCTGGCATTTGCTATTGCATACCTCAAAAGCAAGTAATTTTTTTTGCTTTTGGTATTCTTGAAAGTACCTTTCTAACTGAGGGGAATTCCAGTTCTCCAGGAGGGAGGAATTTTGTAATTGAAGGAACAAAACAGAGTTGGCAGGAATGAATAATTTAAAAAAACCCCTCTCTCTTAATTAGATAGCGTACACTGTCTTCTTAACTTTGTTAAAATTTAGAATTCACTTCATGAAGTGTAGGATAAACAAGGTTGGGTTGCATAAACAGAGTAGATGTTATAGCCTGTTACATCCAGAACATTGGCTGCAAGCCCTGTGGTAAAATGCCTCAGTTAGAAGTCTGACTGCAAGAAGCTGGGGAAAAAAAAGAGGACAGGTAATCTCTTTTTTTTCCGACATAACGTAAGAACATCTGTGCTGGATCAGATCAGTAATTCTGCTTTAGACAGTGGTCAGTAATAGGAACAGACTGCAAGAGACAGGGTAACTCTGAAATACACTGTCGTCTTGTTTATTTTTTGTTTTCTGGCAATAAGTGGGGCAGAGCCTTCCTGACTCAAATGGTTGCTTCTAGATCACTGCATTTAGTAGCCAATAATCAACCTGTCCTTTTGAACCCATTTATACTTTTACACACAAAAAGATATTGTGGTAATAAATTATTCTGTAAAAATCTGAAAAAAATATACCATTAAGATCCAGAGATACTTACTTTAAATCTGGGCCTGCAAATTTAGTAGAACTTGGAGAATCACAAATGAAGTAATTTGCCTTTGGAGAATGAATCTGTTCTTCTCCAAATAAGTAACTTATGCAGTGATGAAACATGTTTTAATTAACTCTGTTTCATCAACTCTGATAAGCTGGAGAGATCCAAATCCTAAACTGGGTTGTTTCATAGCATCAGAAGCAAAAGTCTCTGCATTTAGTGCTTTGCTTAGTGGACACACCACCTTTTTCAGTTTTCTCCGATATTTTCAGCTCATTGTGAAAGAATTAAGTTTCTTTTGTTGTTGAGTAAGAGCAAGAGGACCGCATCAGTTATGTGGTGCGGTAGTGCATGGAGGACTGCACTTGGAGCATCCACTTACCAATTGCGCAGCACATCCTGCCTTGTGCACAAGAGTAGAAGGTGGTGGAGACCATGAAGGTGGTCCATGTAGTCCAGTAAACCTCATGCAGATGTACTAGCTGACATTCAAAAACAGTCTTAACACTGGTCAGTTGTCCAGATTTACCTGCATCCGGTTCAGGTTCAGAGATCCCTTTGCATTTTTTTCTTAGCATCAGTGGTAGATTATTGAATAAAAAGGGAAAATAACTCAGCCTTCTTGTAAGTCACTTTGATATCTAGTGACAAAAGGTGATATGTAAGAGCCTGACATTATAGCTATTATTCCATTAAGTTATTATCATAACAACCTCTGTATTGGATACACAACATAGGTTTTTGCTTTTCTGCCACAAACATTTCTTCTATATGTATAATTACAGAATGGTTATCTCAGTCTAACTCATATCTAATTATGTAAATAGGCATATATGCCCTCAAACTGCTTTTTGCATACTGTTCTGACCTAGGAATCATGCCTTTACTTGCTCATATTCATGGCTTAGAGGTGTTGGCCCAAAGCTTCATTACATGCAAGTTTATAAATAAAGATCGCATAGAAGTCTTATTATTCTTTTTTAAACTTATTTTTACTTTCTTTCAAATATGAATTACTGGCAAATCGAAAGTGATTAAGCTGGAAAGATTACAAATGCTGCAGTGCTGAAATTATTTTAATTCTGTACTGGAATTCAAACATGTCTTCTGGAATTTTATAAAAAATGATATATAACAAAGGAGAGAGACAAATATTTGTTTTAGTTTGCTGAGTAAAAAGCTTGCATGTTGAGACAAAATTTTCTGCTTCTGTGAGAACATTTTTCATTCAAAAATCACACGAAACCAGGCTATTCCTGTTGGTCATCTTCTCCACATACCACTAACTATGTTGTCTCTCTTTCTGTGTGTTTCTGTATTTGTTTTTTTTTCCTGTTAAAATGTTAGCAAATCTAATAATCCCTCTTGCTTTTTCTCCCTGATTTCCTTTTTTCTAGCCCTCCCAGATGAAGATTCCAAGCAAATGCTTTTTCAAAAGTTGTATTTCTGAGAAATGGCTGGCGTCAATGAAATAGAAAATTTTAGCAAAATATTTCAACTAATTCGATTTATTGGGTATTAAACACAGCTACGTGACATGCCTAGGTGATTAAGCCATATCTAGCATAGTTCTGGTGTTTACTGATTTAATTAATAACATTAATTAATAAAGCCCATTCCTTGGTATGGAATCAAGTATTCACATAAACCTTAACTACTTAAGACAGCAGAAAGCAATAATGTATTATACTGCCAAAAGTGACTCTGCTTGCATGAACACAGAATCATGGTCAAGGTTGGAAGGTACCTCTCAAGACCATCTAGTTGAACACCCTGCTCAAAGGATGGTCAACTACAACAGGTTGCTCATGGCTGTATCCCATTACATTTTTAATACCTCCAAGGATAGAGACTCCACAACTTCTCTGGGCAACCTGTTCAAGTGTTCAACCGTCCCCACAGGAAAAAATGACTTATTTCTTTCTTATGTTTAGACAGAATTTCCTATGTTCCACTTTGTGCCCATTGCCTCTTGTCCTTTCACTGGCTACCACTGAGAAAAGTCTGGCTCTGTCCTCTTTATTGCTGCCCATCAGATAAACAAGGATAAAACCCCTTTGAACCTTCTCTTCTCCAGGCTGAACAGTCCCAGCTCTCTCAGCCAGTCTTCACACGATAGATCCCTTTCCTCACATGATAGATCCCTTAACCATCTTCATGGCTCTTTGCTGGACTTGTTCCAGTAAGTCCATGTCCTTCTTTTACTGGGGAGCCCAGAACAGGACCCAGAACTCCAGATGTGTCTCACCAGTGTTGAGTAGAGGGGAAGGATCACCTCCCTTGACCTTGAGCTGATGATGTTCTTCCTAATGCAGCCCAGGATGCTGTTGGCCTTCTTTGCCACAAGGGCACGTTGCTGGCTTATGTTCAACTTGTTGTCCACCAGGACCCCCAGGCCCTTCTTTGCAGAGCTGCTTTCCAGTCTGTTGGCCCCCATCCTGTGTTGGTGCCTGTGGTTATCCCTCCCCAGGTGCAGGACTTGGCATTTCCTTTTGCAGAATTACATGGATATCATTGGATATTGAACTTCAAGAGAAAGTCAGCCCATTTCTGCAACCTGTTAATGATATATATTAACAGTTGTAAAAAATCCCCTTCTAAAATATTTTTCAGTGGCTGGCTGAAAACAAAAATAGTGGTTAGAAAACTTTACCAAGAATAAAACTAAATGCCAGAAGCAAAGTTAGAAGAGGAGTACTAGTGCCCTTAGAAGCAGTGAAATTCCAAATCCTCTAAAAGTTTTTGAAGTTATTAATTTGAGAAGCAATGCATGTTTTGAATAATTACAGTTGTTCACAGGGAAGAATCAAATTAGAAAACAGAAATTTTATAGGGGGAAACCCAATAAAGACTGACAAATATGACTTATAATCTCATGAAATGTTACATTGAGGCTATCATATTATAGTTCCCAAAATTTTTCTGAACCAGATTCTTCTGCCTGCACTCAACTTCTCTAGCATTTGTCCCCCAAACTGGCAAGCAAATGAGTTCAAAACAAAGCAATCAATCAAAGTATTTATTATGAATCAGTTAATCTGTTTAAGTATAGCACAAAAAAATTAAGTGCTCATTTAACCGTAGTCTGTGGTTCAGATGGAGCACAGACGTGTAAAAAGCAAATTATCTCTTGCTTCATCTGACACATGGAACAGTGTCCTGTGTATTGTAGGATCTGAATGCTTACCCAAATGGAAAGGCTGGACTTCTTGTGCAACATCGTCTCCCAATTCTGTTCCCATCCAAACAACTGGCAAATATGTCCAAATCTCCTCTTTCTTCTCTAGACACATGCTATGGCTTGATTAATCCAAAAATCTTTGGCATTTTATCCAACTGTGTGTGGCCTTGAAGCTTCTGGTGTGGTGCTCAAGCAGACAAATAAGAGCAAATTCGTTGTCTGAATCACATAGGTTTTAATATGGTTTTGTAAAATGACAGGTGCTTTTCTTTTGGTTCTGATTCAAAAAGTTATCAGGTGTTTCATTAAGATTAATAATTTGTTTTCCTTAGTCACAAAAAACCACACAAATATTTGGCAGTGCTGAGCCCTTGCTTCAGAATTCCATGCAGAAGTGATTTGTAATGAAGGTTATGAAAAATGACATTCCTGTAGATAGATGGAGATTCGTTCGTTTCCATACTCTTAGCTTTTTTCTCCAGTCTGTACAATTTCCAACTGCCTCAGGGCTTGAATGATAAAGTAGGCAATCCTTCTCAGTTATTTTCAACGTGTGTATACGACACATTGTTTATGATGCTTTCACAGTATTTAGAAGGTCATAAACTATCAAAAGCCACAGTGAAACTTCGCTGTAAAAATAATTCATGACAGAACAAAGCTTTTAAAAGATACTCAATTATAAATTAGATAAAAATGGTAAGACTTATATTGACCTATACTTCTTGTAATCATGTTTGACATTGACTTTATTTTAAATTTTTATTCCCTCAGTAAAGGCTTACGGTAAGAATAGCTTGCCTTGAGTTTTATGAATGCTAAGGCACAGTTAAGAAGAAATTGCTTTTAATCTGGCTCAATTTTAAGAGAGTGTTATAGCCATTTCAAATCAAATAATTAAAAAAAAAAATGGGAATGTTCTTGTCAAATTGACAGCATTGATGTAAACAAGTATATCAGGCACTTTTTAATAATTAACAGATGTGATGTAATTCAGGATTGTAAATGTTCTTCAGCAAAGGCAAACTCCATGGCCCATATTTTGGGCCAGAAAGTAAGGAGATTGTCTTGTTTTTCACAGATAAAACATATGAAAAAGAAAGTATTTAGTGATCCTAGCACAGTTCCTTAAAGAGAAGGACTTCTCCATGTCAACTGGAGCCATTCAAAATCCAAAAATTAGTCCAAATGTATCATGAATGGATCTCATTATCACCTACTTGCAGATTAGTTTTTTATTTGTAATGAATTACAATCCAGTGAAAACTGACAGGTTTTGCTGACAAGGTGGAATCTGAACATGGAAATCTTTGGTGCCTTTTATAAGAATTAAAGACTGAACTGAGCTTTTTATGTTTTTATATACAAAATCTTATGAGAAGGCTCATACGCAATTTTAGCGTAGATTGGTTAATGTAGAAACGTTTTCACTTAATTTCCATATATAATCATACAAGCTGATTATTGTTGATAAAAGCAAGATATTTGGTGAAAATATGATCAAATATATTAAAGAAAGCTGAGGCTCATGATCTACATTCCTAAAATTAGGAAAAATATATTTTTTTCTTTAGTATGAAAAATGAGATGCTTCTTTATTGTGGTTTCTTTTAATAAGAAAGACTATATATAGACTATTAAGATTGTAGCTTAATCTTTTGCTTCTTTCAAAAAATTAAAGCAGCAAAACCCAGGTGAAAATGAAAATAACAATGCTAACACAGCTATTTTGCTGATTTGGTTTAAAAGTCATTTAACCTAGAAGGTATAAACACTACAGTTCCTTTAAAGAATTTGTAGGAAATGGTTACTCTTTCCAGAAATTATAGTGTTCTTTTACTCAATGCCAAGCATAAGTTCCACCCCCCCCCAAAACACAAAAGCAGACTGGGCAATGACTACTGTTAGTTATTTTTGTGTAAAGATTTGGCTATGTGAAAAAAGCAAGAAAGAGCAGAGAAACTGAGACAAGATGGCAAAAAATCACAAGCTGCAGCCTGAAAAAGCACTGGGAGCATGGCCCTAACAAGGACTCTAATAACACACGTTCGAAACTGAGGGCAGATGGAACTGTAAGCAAAAGGACTATCCTTCATGTTTCGATAACCCTATATCCAAAGACACAAGACTTTGTACATTTTCGGTAAATGAAAAGGATGATCTAAACCCACCACCAGTTGCCCTTTCCATCTGGAATAACATTCATGTCTCTAACACTACCTAGCTAAATGATTCCTGAGAGATAACACTAGTGATAAACATGATGGGGAAGGAGAATGTAACAATAAAATTCTGAGATATGGTTCACCTCTTCAGGCTGGGATGCTTTTGAAAACAAAGCGTTTTCGAATGAACCACTGGTCTAAGTCAGTTTTTCAAACCACAGCTAGCTGGAAGAGCAAGTCAACACTCAGCAGCATATTTCAACTGTCCCCTCAGCTGTTTCTTGAGGACTGTAAAGGTTAACAACTGTATACTTCATTGCTAATTTTCTGTTCTATCTAATGTTTTGTAGGTCAGACCCATTGACCATAGACATAGACATTAATTGTTTTTCTTGGAACATGGTGCTTTTTCATAGTATGTAGTCTTTGCTTAAATGACTTTACTTTTCAAATATAATAATTAACTTTCCTATGTTGTGGTTTAGATACATGACAATCAGAAACAACATCGGTTCTCTTGATCGGCTCCCTTTCTCCAATGCCTACTTAATTTTTTGCTAGGTGAGTGAACCATTTGCATGACAGCAGTATGATTTAACCTAAAAAGAGCCTTCAGATTAGTTAACCATACTCTGGAGATTTTCTTCAGGCTAATTACCTGAGGAGCAGAATGGATTTTCTCTTTGATTTTAATGCCTAAGGGAATTTCTGTCCACTTTCTCTGCATGCAAGGAAAAAATATGTACTGCATGTGCAAGGCATAAAAGTGATTAACTGAATCTCTAGTATATAGCTTCTAAATAATAACTCAAACAATCTGTTGAGAAAGAGATCTAAAAGTATATCAATATGATAAAATGCTAGGTGGACAGTATTAGTATTGTATACAGAAGTTTGACCTCTTTTCTCAAGGCTTGTATGAAACAACTGGAAGAGTAGATGGAAGGAATCCATGTACAGAGATCAAGAGCCAGATACATTGCTTCTGACTTATTACTCTATTCTCTTTCATTCCTTTGGATATTTTACTAATGATTTTATCTTTTTAACAATCAAGCAACTATTCTTTTGTTCCTTCAGGTGTAATTTTAACAAGGTTATTTATAATCAGTAGATTATAGTCACTCCTACTGGCTACAGAGAAAGAATAGTAATATCCAAGCTGTAAAAACTGAAAATACCACTTCTTCAGGTCATATGGTAGCAGCTTGTGATCTGGTGTTCAAGGTCCCATATTCAGCCTCAGCTGACAAATCCTAAATTTTCTAAACTGAAAGTCTAAACAATTTCATGATCTTGTTGCTGTTAACTTGACTTCCTTTCCTTTCTTATACTGCTTTTTTGCAGTATTTTTGCTGCAGTTTTATTGAATTATGATTTTTTTTTTAGCAAAGGTCATCTTTTATAGCTCCTATTGCAATTTGAATATATGTCTGATTGTGATTGCTGAACTCCTAATATATGAATCTTACTTCTTTCCAATTCCTTGAAAGCTCAAAGTAGAGACAGGTATAGAGGCATCTACAGAGTCTCATTATTCTCAGGCTAAGTCTTTTGAGGCACAGAAAATAATGGTGCTTTGATTTAGAGTGATTTGATTTGGTGTGAGGCTCTAGAGCATGTCTGTGTTTCTCTACTATTATCTTGAAAATTAATAGGCAAGAGAAAACTCCTAGCTAAAAGTATACTCACTACCATCCCACCTTCTAATGAATTCACTGAAATGGAATGTTTAAGTTCCTTGTGTGGGTTCCACTTGCAGTGTTCATTTCCATATAAAATAACTGATTTATTAAAAAGTACTGTTCACCACAAGACACTGTGGAGTAATCCTGTGGCTTTGATTGCATAAAATAACGCTTGTCTTGATTTCTGCAGATCAGCTTCTTTCCCTTAAAAGGGAAAACCTCAGGCTGAAAAAAGGAGTAACTGACATATCAGCGAGTGCCATAATAAGTTTAGGCTAATGCTGGTGACAGTGGCCTTGAGAAACATAGTCACATTTGCAGGATTGATGTCTTCATTACTTTCAACCTGTACAATATAACAGCAATATAAAATATTATCTTCAAATTCTTCCAATTATTGGTATGTCAGTTGTGCATTTTCAATTTTTAAAATGAAGCTCATAAGCACTTGTGTTCTTCATAATAAAAATTAAGATCTTTCGCGACCAGTTAAAATGGTTGCATGCTTTTATTAGCTAATACCATCTTGGATTGACAAAGGGATAGTTTTTACATTTTCATTTTTCAGAATGCTTCTTGTTGGATTTTTGCAACATGCTCAATATTTTTCTGTATTCTCTGGCGGAATATAGACAATGAGACGTGAGGGCTGAAAGAAATAAGAATGAATTCATTAGCTTGAAAAATTTGTCTTGTCATACTCACATTAACTATTTATTTCGCCAATATTAAAAAAGACAGAAACAAAGGTAATTGTGTAAAAATACTAAACCTATTATTTATAGTTCAAGAAAAAAAAGTGATATGTATGCTTTAATACTGACCAAAATAGTTAGAAAATGTTTAATTTTATTTATCTATTTCTGTGCTAAATCTGAAATAAGGTGTCCAGAATGCAAAGAACATTACATTCTGGACAGTATATTCGTAGGTACAAATCATCAATTATTCAATGAAACTATTAAATCTTTTATTAATTTAAATCTTAGAGAATGGAAGATGACTAATTTCCACACTTTTCCACACAATTAATATGCAAAAGAACTCACAGAGTATGTATCATTGAATTTTCCACTTCTTTTTGGTAGACATGCAGTAAACAAAATATTCTTGCTGGTTACTACATATAAGTGAACGTGAAAGTTATTTTTAAAAAGAAATTTAACTTTTATACATATCTCATTTTTTCTTTTTTATATAAATATCTGAAGTTGCCATAGAAGTATCTGTGAACACAAATTACATATGTCTTTCGCAGTTACAGAAATACACATGTGAGTGTGACCTGAACATTCTCTACAGAAAAGCTGATTGTTCTACTAATGGAGCTTAAAACTTTATTTGGAAAAGCCAAGATAAAAGAGGAGAAGGAGCCTTGTATTGTTTCTTTCTTTACTTCTAAAAAAATCATTCATGTTAAACAAAACCACCTTCCATGAATACTTACAAACTAGTAATTACTGTGGAGCCAAAATTCTCTAGGCTGTACTCTCATCAATAAACAGCATAGCTGTAATGTGAGCCAGTCAGGAATTAAAACATAAACTCAATTGCGTGCTTGGACATTTATTCCTAACAATGAATACACATATCCCCAAATTCCTACTGTTGGAACAATGAGCAGTTTAGAAGAGGTGGAGTAGGTCCAGGGACAGTGGGAAGAAGCAGCTGTTTTGCTACATTCTCCTCTTGAAACTACTTTACTTTTTCCTGCCCACTTCAGGGAAATACAGATACATAAATTAGTAGAGTTTATCTTCCAAAATTCTTAGCTTGCTGAGGAAGAAATGTATGAGATATACATATAAACAAATATATATATGGCTGTCTCTATATATACATACACCCCAGATGTTTAAGACCAGAAAAAAGTCACAGTCCTTTAGCTTGACCTGCTATATTTCAGGAAAGAACAGAATTTCACACAGAATTTTCGCTTCTGCAGAATGTTGAATAACTTGTTTCTGACTACGAGTGTATCATTTATGTTTGAAAGGCATGGATAAGTTGTAAGACTGGGAGGCAGAACATAAACTATTTGCCTTTAAATGAAGGCAATTCTCATTTTCATATTCTGGAACTTTAATACACAAACCCATTCTTTTTGCAGTCTGTTTTGCTTTCCATCATCATATACACACTTGATAAAAGTATGCACTAAAGCTTTTGAAAATGAATCATACATAGAAGGGAAACAACAGATTTTCTTGAAGTAGAACAGAACGATAATAGAGGAAAATTTATATTTGATAAAATTCATGTCTTCCTTTCAAGGAAAAGCAACAGAGCATAACCTGAAGCATTTATGACTCAAATATTTGTTTTGGCAGAAGCATCAGTTCATCTTGTCTTATATCAGTATAACAGAGCTGTATGCATTTGAAGTACAAGGAATTAATTTGTTCCCCACCCAGAGAGCATTTTTAAAACATCTAACGTGATAGAAAATTAAGCATCAGCCAAAGAAAAAAATTAATATAAAGATCTAATACACTTCCACAATGACTTCTTACTGAGTTATGGCACTACAGCTTCCACAGAGATTCCACGTTTTTGCAGAATGTGGTGCAAAACCCAAAATGCTTTGAAATTATGAAGACCATCTCAGACAGATCATTATCAAGTGGATAGGCTAAAGCAGAATAGAAAAGAAAGAGAAAAGATCAGAAGAGAATACATTGTAATTTATTTTTGTAGGGCACCTCTCATATTCTAAGTACCTTGAAGTGCTTTACAAAGTAATGAGTTAACTACTTGTATCAAAGCAACAATTATGAAAGGAGAAGCTGTTATGTGCCAGTGTTTTAAACAGGTCTCAGCAAGCCTCCTGAATTTCAAGTCTAGTTGTTAGGCTATATTGTTTGTATCCAGGACTAATTGTGCTTAGAAAGTTGCAGGTACAAACAGCTGGAAAAAACCCAACAAACTTACACTACTTTTAACAGCTGTTTTTTAAGTATTGACCTTACAAATTTGTGAAAGCAGAAGCTTATCCTTGGAACTCAGCAGTTTAATTAGCTTGGTCTTTTGTAGGTTTTCTGTTTGTTTCTTTGGTTGGTTGGTTGGTTTTTTTTTAGAAAAGGTGGAGGAAAACTAAAATTAAGATACAGGGCCATCATGGGGGCTTTTGTGATGTGGAAGGAGTATATCAACCAGAGGAAGGGTCAAGTCTTAAAACTCAATTTGAAATGATGAAAGGCTGAGGAAGAACTGAAAGAGGCGAAGAAGCTGCAATACTTCATCTCCTCCTGTTTGCATTCCAAAATTATGCTCAGAGGAGGATGGACAAGACAAGTTGGAAGAGCCTGTACCAGTCACAGAAGGGACACTAAGGGTATTCATAGAATCATAGAATCATAGAATCAT
>NW_009196136.1:5745-28974 GCF_000690835.1 Fulmarus glacialis | reverse complement strand
CCAGTTCCCTCAGCCGCTCCTCATAAGACTTGTTCTCTAGACCCGTCACCAGCTTCGTTGCCCTTCGCTGGACACGCTCCAACACCTCAATGTTCTTCTTGTAGTGAGGGGTCCAAAACTGAACACAGTATTCGAGGTGCGGCCTCACCAGTGCCGAGTACAGGAGCATGATCACTTCCCTCCTCCTGGTGGCCATGCTATTTCTGATCCAGGCCAGGATGCCATTGGCCTTCTTGGCCACCTGGGCACACTGCCGGCTCATGTTCAGCCGGCTGTCAACCAGCACCCCCAGGTCCTTTTCCTCTGGGCAGCTTTCCAGCCACTCTTCCCCAAGCCTGTAGCGCTGCATGGGGTTGTTGTGGCTGAAGTGCAGGACCTGGCACTTGGCCTTGTTGAACCTCATACAGTTGGCCTCGGCCCATCGATCCAGCCTGTCCAGATCCCTCTGCAGAGCCTTCCTACCCTCGAGCAGATCAACACTCCTGCCCAACTTGGTGTCGTCTGCAAACTTACTGAGGGAGCACTCAATCCCCTCATCATTATTAGTATTGTTCAGGTTTTGATTGATAAGCTTATCTACATTAAGTCTGAATGGGAAATGAGTGTGTAAATTTCTCTAGTTTATCAGGCTGGGAAACTAGAAATGGTTCAGGCTTTGATAAAGCTTTTGGAAAAAAAAAAAAAAAAAAAAAAGTTCTTTTCCCCTACAAGCAATCTTGAATTTGGATTTTCTCAATATAGTTCCCACATATATAAAAAAACCCAAACAAACAATGAGAAGCATGAAAGAGATGATGAAAAAAGAAGAGGAGGCTGTTACAGTCATTCAAACCTCAAACTTGTCTTGGTTTTAGAAAGAAAAGTAATTTTCAATACTTCTTATGGAAAAACTTCCCCTTTCAGGGAATTAAACAAAGCTTGATTTTGGGAGTCATGTAAATGCTGTGACACCAAAAGAATAGGAAGACCCATCAAAAGAATGTTTTTAAAATTAGAGAAGCATGAAAGTACAATATCCAGAGTTTAACAGACCTTAAAATAATCAAAATACCTTGCCTAGTGACATTTCACTGTATCTATGCACAGTAAGTTTTGGATATTCACCAGAGAGACTCATCAAAGAGATAAGACAATATAACAACCAACAGCCATGGAGGTTCTACTTTAGCATTTAAAGTATTACCATGTGACATGACCACTTAAGAAGTGTTCAGGGAGGTCTGCACATAGTACGCTTTAGATACTGTATCCTTACAGTGTAAAGGCAATATGTGGCCCAACATCTAAATTTAAAGATGAAATATTATTATAAAATTGTAACAGTTGATTAATCTGCTATTAGCCTGAACTATGCTAATAACCTAGCCTATTTTTGTGAGACTTTTAAAGCCATTTTTAATGGATCAGCAGGTAACCCCTACATGTGATATACTTTTAAAAGCTACTTTGATAATTTCCTCCATTTTTGTTCCAAACTATATGTCTGTTCTTTATTGTAGGTGCCTGCCCACAAAAAATGATCGTATGTATAGTTTAAATCAGGAGTTCCCCTACCCTAGACTTCAGTTAGTGGCAGTATCTTCTTGCCTGAATACAGCCTTAGAAAGATACACTCAAACGATTTGCAAGTTTTTTGTACTACTTTGAAGTAGATTCCATAGCAAAATTTTGGAAACCCCGGTTTAGCTCAGGTATTAGTTTTATTGCTTTTTAAAACACATATTAATCTTATCTCAATAATTGTTTTAAAAAATTAATGATTTCTGTAGGATTGATATACTTGAAACTGTAGTTTTTATGGTAGAATTGACATATAACTTGAAGTATCGCAGGAAAATGTTTAATGAAGTTGCCCATCCTCATGCTATTATCTTAAGTTTTATAACATTAAGAAGCTTAGTTAAGCATTTCGTATTCTTGTGAGATGCTGTTACTGCCACGTACACATTCTCACTTAAAGCGTTCACTAGAATGTCCATTTATGCTTAACTGTCCAATGCTTTAGAACAATACAACATAATGTTTTACAATGAGTGTTTTGGACTTTCTCCAGAAAGCACAGAATTAAGACCACAATGACACTTGTTGAGGTACGGTATAGAGGAATGATCCTTAGATAATATGAAATTATAGTTCAACACTAGCCTCTGAGATCATCCCTTACACTAGAATTAAGAGTCGTGCCACAAAGCTGTGTTAGGGGAAGTGCCATATTCTTCTGCTAAGGAATCAAAGAAAAACCTCTGGTTCTCAGAACAAAAGGGGGTGAAAACTGGAAAAAGTTCCTCCCCATCACCCCCTTCCTCTCAAGGCACAAAGGTAGGCCAAATGAGGTCTTTTTGGGTGGTGTCCTAGCTGGGTGTGCCTAACTTCTACCTTCAGTCTGACGCAGCCAGGCAGAAAAGAGCTGGGAGGAGTGAACTGTACAGGGGAGGGAACATGGGTCGTGGACCCAGGATTCAGCTTCCAGCCGGCTCTGGCTGCAGTTGGTGCTGCAGCACTGGCAGCTCTGCTGACTCCTCCAGAGAAATAGTTTTTCTTCCATGTCAGCTGGGAAGAACAAGCTGGAATCAAATAACTCAGTGATACAGATGAGGGATCTATTGAAACGATTCAGTTGCTATTACAGTGTGGGACTGTTCCTTAAGTAAAATTTCTTATGCTATGCCCAAAGTACAAACTGCTTAAAAACCCTGGGCCATCAAGCTTCATCACCTCCTTCAATTTTTCTCCTTCAAGCAGCATTAATTTTAAGACAGTTTGTAATGCAGTTCTTATAAAGTCTCTGGGAAGATGGCAAAGATATTTCTGATATTTTTTTTTCCCTGAAAGATGGGAAGCATCAACGAAGAAAACAAGGTGAACACCTCTGCATCAGTTACAGAGCAGCTATCAACTAACTTCCAGATTTATGACTTGATTTTGCTGCTATTGAAGTACATAATAAAATGCAAGTGTTTTCCGATAGCGCTTAGAACCTGAAAGTGAATGTTGGAGCAACAAGAACTGACCTTTGCAGAAAAATATTAGAACTATCTTTATGGAAGATTCCTGCTTTTTTTCCTTTCAGAACAAAATCCCCTGTGTCTGACCCAGCCTCTAGATTTTAATAGGAATTATATTCTAGTTGTAGAATTCTATGGGACAATTAAAACCATAATAGAAAAGAAATAATTCTTTTAGTAAATGCCGTAATTTTTTGACTGATTTTTATGGGATCATATTCTATTTGTATAGATTGGTAGTTTCTTTTAAATTTGTAAGTTATTTCCATGAGGGCTGTCTAAAATGACTTATGCAAATGGGTAAACATAAAATTCTCCAACACATTATTCTAGTACTACCAGCAGTTCTACTGTACAGTATTTCTGTAATTTTCTATTTTTATTTTTTTATTTTATTATTTTATTTTATTCTTCTTATTTTTCTAGTTAAGCTACAAAGTAATACATAACCTTTCCCATCCTATTGAATTGTCACTATTGTTCAGAAAGACATGTGAATATCTAATTGTTTTGGTGTTTTACAAAATAACACAGGGATTTTTATTACCAAATGCAAAGTTTCACATTCTTTCTATTTTAACCATTTTGAATCTCTGACTGCTGAATGATTTTATATTTGCAGCTACTGTGTGGATAACAACCTAGTCACATGCTTAACTAGTACAAAAAGGCTGAATACACCTAACAAATAGACAATATGATTGTCCCCAAACACAGTAACTTTCACATCAGCAATATTCCTGAAACCTGCTAAGCTATTCCAAGGGCTCAGCAAAGCAACTGCTTCATTATACTGACTAGCAGATCTCTGATTATCGAGTAAATCGCAGAAGAGAGAAGAGATTTGGAGAATTCTGTGTGGGTTTAGAGCTGTATGTATAAGAGCTTTTAATAATGTCAGATATTACATCAATTAAGCAGTAAGGCTCACAATTCAGTGCATTTCCTGAAGAATAATAAATGATGGAAAGAACTAATGATCCGAGGTGAATATGAGGCCCATTAATACCAACTGGTCATTAATTCCTTAAGAAATGCAGAAAGATAAGATGCTTGTGACTTTCACAACATAAACACAGTGATTAAAAAGAATCAGAGATATTCCTCTTCTTTCTTTTCTGTCATAATTTCTGCTACATGTATATGAGAGATGCACTTTGACTTGACTGGGCATATCTATGTCCCATGTTATTAGTTAGACAGAATAGTGTCTGACTTTTCTTTCAGCATGTTTTTCCAGGAATAACATTCATGCTTTATTATCGTATTCCCATTGTCTAAGTGAAGAAATCTTTGTCTCATACACTTATGACAATTTACAGAAATCATTTAACATTGATAAATAATGTCCTTTTGCTATTATGGTTTAGGATAGTCCTGGTAAACATGTAGATTGTTTGGGCTAGGGAGATTTTTTTATATGTTTCTGTACAGATAAAAAGGAATATCATGTCCTTCTTCTATCAGTTAAAAACTACCCAAGGTTGAACTTGTTTTTAACACAAATGGCATGGAAAAGTCTTTCAGTTTTAATAATTGGAAGATCAAATTATAAAATTATTTTTACAGAACTAGAAAATGAACTAGTTGAAGGCATTTCTATTTTTTACAGAACTTGATAGCATTAAATTGATATTTTATTTCTTCTAGGATAATTAAATAAGATTTTAAGGAAAGGGTGTTATTATGCACTATTTTATATGTGTAGTCCAAGACCATCGCTGTACTATATGCCTGTCTTTCGTGATGGAGAAAATAAATCCTATAGTGAAATTGGTTCATTCTTAAAAGCAAGCAATTATAGCATGTGAGAGAATAAGACAGAATGAAGAAGAAATTAAATGAAAGAAGAAATTCCATATTATAAAGCATTGCCCTATGGCTGCAAAGCAGAAATGAAAGAAGTGAGAACTAAAAAAAAAGGACATGATGAAAATGGGCCAGTATTCTTAGTGACTTCACTTAGTGACTTAGTAAGCCTCAATAGAACTATATTTACTTATACATATATTAATAAATTATTTAAAAGAACCTAATGATATTCAAGAGAAAATATTATACAGTACTGAAGATGAAATAACCAAGAATTCATGAAGAATTCATTAAAATGAAACACAAAATGAAGTATAATTCTGTTCTGTGTCAGAAGCAGAGGAGGATATATTCTATTCCATACACTGTATCTAATAGTGGGACCTTACCATGTAGTGCTGAAAGCAATTTATAAGACTGAAATCCATACCACACAGAAAGCAAGATCTGCAAAATGAAAATAGAAGTAAAATATACAGAATTTAAGTTTTCTGACTCATGATCATTTTCTGCTTCAGGTATGGATGAGTGTCCATAAATAAACTACTCAGGGTTTTTATCCCCTTCCTAGTTCTCAACATAAACAATGCAGATTACAGAGGAAATGTAAGACAACCCCATGTTAATATTCTTTGTTGAAAATTACTGCTTTTCCTATATAGATGTGCAAGAAGTAAATTGAGAAGAGCTGAAAAATACAGAGTATTGTATATCTCTGCATTGATATGAGTGGGCACTTAAGTGGAGTAATCTTCTTCTGGAACTAGGCAATAAAAGATCACTTCTACTACTTAGACTGCTCCTGAGGGAGTGGAGGTATATGCTACCCCTTATTTAAGTCTAGAATGAAAGTGATAGTCTAATCCTGTGTAATTTGAATTCTTCCGATACAGTGATCCATGTTCTTTCATCTTTCATCTTCTTGTCACTGTAAAAGAAGTGGAAGAAATAAAAAAAAACATCTTGAGTTTGTAGCTTTACATATGTTCCCATATTTTTCTCCACAAGCCAAAAGGTAGTCAAGACAAAATAAAAGTGCTGTCAATTTAGGATGAGATTCTTTCTTTTACAATTTTAATATTGCTGTTTCCATATTCTGTATCTTTTTTTCTTATCTGGCAGTACCCAGATCATGTTAACAGGAAAGCAATATGAAGTTTATTTTACAGTGGTAAAAAACTTTCATCTTTGTAAGTGAAACATAAATGAGACGTTTTTAATTAGAAATTCTTTCTGATAAGGGGTTATAAAACAGAATTAACTCATATGGTGAAATAGCTGAATGTTATGTTTGAATATCCATTTCATACAGTGTTAGATTTTAATTATTTGAATGTACTATATTGAATGCTGAGGGTCACATACTCTATCTCTGAGATAAGTTACAGACTTAAGGTGCCAGTGAAACTGGTCAGAAATTGTTCAATGGAATGATTCTTTCGGACAGAAAATACTGTCTGCTCTATTTCTTTTGCGAGAGCATGTCCATTTTGCTAAAATTCTGATAGAAAACTATTTGCTATTTAGTATTGGCTAGTCCACTAATCCTGTCTTTTAGCCTTTTGCCTGCTTGGCAGGTGGAATGTTGAGACTCTCCAAGCTGATTACATCGCACCGTAACACATTTGAGGTGGATATACTGCAGAAGTAGTAGAGAGAGTGATTATGCAGCCATGTAACCATATCTTCTGATCTAGTGATCTTGTGCTCACCTCTCCTCCTCCCCTTCAAACATTGTGCACATAACCTGGACAAACCTCCCAAGACAGACCATGAGATTTCAAGTTGCCTATGTTAAGACTGCCTATATTTAACCAAGTTTCCAGGGTCCATTTTTCTTACAAGCCTGCTAGGTGATTTGTCCCTGTCTCGCTAAGCAGCCAGGTCACACAGTGTGTCATCAGGTCCCACCATTCTGGGCTCTGAACAGTAAGAAAATCCCTAGGAAAGCTCTAAACAAGACACTACTTTGAAAAACTTAATTTAAAACTTGCATTTTTCAGTGCAAACTACAGAAATATAATTGCTTTATTTATCTTGGACCATTTAAAAACAAGCAATAAACTTCCTACAAAACAGGTGTTTAAATTTCCTATCAGGCCGGCTTCTGACAAGTGGTTTGCATATTATCATGACAAATGTCTATTTACTAATGATACTTTCTCTTACAATAAATATGATGATATAAGCAGAAATAGCCCATAGTTTTATTTATACATATGAATATACCTGCATAGATACATATATATGCGTAACTAAAGTAATCAGAAATGGCCATAAAACTTGGCAGAAGTGCATTAAATTTAACAATATATTCCTAAGGTCTTCATCAGTCAATGACTGAATCCTCTGTCTTAATGGTTAGCAGATTTTATTCTTACAGAATTGGGTGGGAAGGAGAAACTGTAATCTTCTTTTATAAAATGGGAAAGTGTGGTAAATGGCCAACTAAAAGAATACATATTCACCTTCTGTGGAACTGAGACAGCAATTTGGTGCCTAATTCCACAGGTATAGGGGTAAAAATGAAATTAGCCTAGCAAATTGCCATGTATCATCTGAGTCATGATAACTTTCTAGAAGAAAACTGTCAGCCATCTGTAAGGGCAAAGTAATACAATTCAGCTTAACCTACAAAGAAAGGAGGTAACACAAATTTTGTGTTACCGAGCACATGCCATGGGCTAAAAGCACATATGCGAACAGTTATAACGGCAGTTATGCAGAGAATTATTTCAGCTGAAGACTTTTTAACTTGGTAGCATAGCCAGTCTCAAGACACTGATTCACAGATGTTCTGTGTCATCATCCAGGCAACAAAAATTCAACAGGCAACTACATATTTACCAAAGGAGTTAGTTCTATTAATTTCTTTTTTGTATGTTCAGAATTCCTATCTTTTTGTCTGAACTGAGGAATCTTGTTCTCTGAAACATTTTAGGATTCACAGGTTAAGCAACCTTATTCCTGCCTCCTCTCAGGGTCCAGCTCTAGTAGGTGTACTCAAATTATGCCTAATACACAGTGAGAGTGCCTGAGTTATCCCCAAGGAAGAGCAACACGATCACTTGCATTCAAAAACACACTGCCAGATCCTCAAGTTTTATGATGATGGACTAGGAATTCCTCAGGACATGGGGTGCACTTCAGCCTGATGAGTTCAAAGTGGTATTTTCCAGAGTACCTCCCACCCATACTAATCTATGACTTCATGAGGACATTGCAAGCCTCACCATGGCTGCAAGGTGTATCTGGAAATTATAATGAGATTCCCATTTTTCCAAATGGATGATTTAAGGATGTAAGTCTAGGATGAGGCTTCTGTCTCTGAATCCCAGCCTCAAAGATGTACCTGACTCAGTGACACGGGTAATTATAACAGAAGAAAAAAACAAGATTTCGAAAATCACCTTTTTTCCCCCTTTTTCTTTCTTTTTTTTTTTCTTATTGCTTTAGGTATCATATCATGAAAGGTGACACAAATCCATTTCTCAGAAAAGTAACTTTTCATGTTAGTGTTACAAAGAACTTAAATGTATAAGTTGTGTTTCTAAATGTGACTCAAAGAACAGGTTGTTTAAATCCTTTTTGGGTCTTCCCCACAATCTTAAATAATGAAATGTAAAACCAAGAGTATCTCCCTGCACTCTATAAATTAGCAGCATTTTATTTCTACTTTGGCACTAAGAGTTTCAAAAAATATTTCCTTTTTCAGATAATAAATGATTTTCCTTCCCTCTCTCCAAAGAATGCTTCTTATCATCTCAATTAAAGGGGGAATTAAGGAATGAACTGAATGCTTTTCAGTTTAATACTGGCAGGATAGATTTAAACCTCTGACTAGAGGTGACATATTGCTTGCAAAACAACAGAGAACAAAAATAATGTGTTTTATTTTACCAGGGAGGAAGATAAGAGAGTCGGATGAACAGATCGTATAAAAAACTGCTCCTAGACCAAGTATTTCCTCCAGCTGTCTTGTGAATCACTGAGCTGAATGCAAAAAGACCTCATTCCTCAATGATAACCAACTTTAAAGGCTAAAGGAAAATGGTTACAATTTGAAATGTGTAATCTGCAGAGTTTGCTTTTCCTTTCTTTCTATGCAGCTTTGAAACCCTTAATCCTATTCAAATGTTTGTTTCTTCTCCACAGAAAAGCCACATTTTTTCCTCTTCAGATTCTTTTCAGAGAGATCAATAAGAGACATCAAGATGCACTTTTTATTGGCAACAAGTGTTTATTGTGATGGATAAATAAACCAATTTAATATGAATGTTTATTTTTTTTAGGATAAATGTTACACTTTGTGTCCAAAAGTTTTTCTTCTGAGCTGTTGTGAGACCTGATGTGTAACCACTACAATCAATATAAAATATCATCACAGTAGTGGAAATGTCAAATATAATTTCCTACCTGATATAGTTTTGATATATTTAATTCAACCCCCTCTTTTTCTTTTCTCTTGAAGGAATCAACTTTTTTTTTATTCCTTGGAGACAGGCAATAATCTATTTCTTTTTGGGTCACTTCTTAATAACAAGTTGGATTTGGACAGATATCAACTTCAGATCAAGCCAATAACTTCCTCCCCTGAACTAGCCTTATTAGAAGTGGTATTTAAAGAGCTTATGTTCCAAAACTGGATTTCAGCTTAAGTGTCTGAAGGTCTTTAAATTGAAATGGAAAGTGTGAAAAGAAATGATGTTTGTGCTATACCTCCATGAAATATGTAGAGAAATACATCTAATGCAAATTAGACACTTTCTCTTGCTCTCTTCACAAAAGTGTAGTTTTCCTAATAATTTCTCAAAAGTGCTTCCTAATTTTGCTGATCTCATGCTTACTTAAGTGTACCCAAGCATCTGAATGCTTTTGGGAGCCAACAGCAGAAAAGTGGATATTATATGAACCAGTGGCATCAAATTTATTTACTACACATATTTAGGAAACTTTTTAAAGTCCATATCACTTCACTCATTTCCCAAGGAAAGAGCAGGATAGAGAGGATGAAAATGAAAGAAAGTCCATGGGTTTTTTCCTGAGTTTCTCCTTAGCAGTGAAGAAATAACCCTCTGCATCTGCATCTGTTACTTCAGAGGTTCTGGCCCATGTGGCCTTTGCTTCTTTAATATCAGGAGATCACGGTGACTCACTAAGATTACCATGTTCATTATGCATACCAGTGTGTAATAAAAGTTTACCCAGGATCCTAAATAGACCTTTCTAGAGCACTATGAGAAAGATCACTGTAAAATTCTAGACGTTAACTGAATGTCAGCTCATGACAAAGTAAAAATTAATATTTTAACTCTAGTCTATTTCTAAGTCTTTTCCCCTTTTTTAATCCACATATGATTCCTATTCTACTTAAATAAAACTAATTATCTTTTCTAGTCATCCAATTTCTTCAGTTCTGTTGAAAAAGAAAAAAGAAAAATGCTAGCAGGAAGATTTAAAACTCAAGAATACATCTCTTAGATAATTCCTCATCTTGTAATATTGCCATTAGCTTGTTTGCTTGTGATGTTAATCGGTTCTTTGCCAGCAGTTTTTTAATAGGGAATTTGTCCTATTCTTGGGAATTTTTGTTGTCATCAGGATAAAGGCCTGAAACAACAAGATACAGCATTTTTCTCATACATATATGCTATATCAAACAACACTGATTTAAATTATATTGAACAAACCCCAACCACTAACAGCCCCTAAGTATTAGTTGACTAATAGTATTTTAAATACCGATAAGGGAAAGGGACCTGCAGAACATTTCTCTAAATTTAGCCTCCCATTGCTATTTTATATAAAGCATTATTAGTTATGCATTAAAGAGCTTAGTGGCACTCACTAGCGATTCGGTACATAAGTTTGATTAAGTTAAATGTTAAGCGGTCTACTTCTTGTTAATATAAATGGAGCAAATTACAGCTGTAAATACAAGGGCAGCTACACTAGAGACAGCTCCCAAATATCTAGAAGTAGTTGCTGCAGTGCACTTGAATGGTTCATTTTTGTTTTCTTTCTCTGTTAAATTAATAAGAAAAATGTATAGCAGCCAAGAACCTTAATGTTCTGCATTAGAAGTGTGCTTCCTAGGAGCACAGTCAATATATGTCCTTTTATCATAGAATGGCAAAACATTCAACGCTATCCAAAATCACTGAGTGTACACATGCAAGTGGTCCAGCAGGCTTGCCCTTTCCTTTGAAACACTGAAAAATGAAGTCAGGTTTTGTCACCTTCTAGTTCTTCAGCTTGCCCTTATGCTATTTTCCTTGCTCTTTAGTTCCCGTGTCTGTTCCCTTACATTTTGTGTTTGCTCCAAAGGAGAGGTTCAGTAGGTTTATTTTGCTTACTGTTCCCAGAAAGAACATATAGGAGCAAGTGGCCAATAGATATTTCACAATTTTGGATTGTATTAATTCCAGTCCGGAGTTTCCCATACAGCATGATTGCTGGGTAAGCAAAAGTATCATCTTGGAAACACACAGAGATTTGCAGAAAGGAATGTGATTTTTTTCCTACCAGTGAAAAATTACAAACAGTGTTAAAAACTAAGTATGCTAACAGAAATTTTGAGATTCTCAAAAAGTCCCAATAAATATCTGTCTCTAAGAAGTGGTCCCCCTTTTTAGATCAAAAAAATTAAATCCCAAGACTTTTATGTTCCGGATATTTCCTTTGCTGAGGCTGAGTGAATGTTATGACATGAGACTTTTATGTGTTTGGCTTATGTCAAAGAAAATAGATTCATCTGGTCTATATTACAATCAGAATATGTAACAGTTTAAACTGTAAGTAAATTACAACCACCCAGATCTGGACTAAGGAGGAAAAGGACTTGCTGACTACTACTTACCACATGATGCGCTGTAATAAACAGAAATTAGGGTATATCTACGCACTTGAACACCCTAGGACAGCTGTCAGGATAAACGTATGTTCAGCATCCAAAGCTTTTCACAGCTGGTTTCAGAACAAATATACGAGGGCTACCTGCAGGGTGGTCCATTCCCTGCATGTTTGGAAAGACCTGAAGTTTAACTGAGCTAGTAAGCATGCCTCTAGGCTCCATGTAAGTAAGATTTCGAATGCTGTAAAAGACATAACAGTATGTGCATTCCTTAAGAAATTTAATGCAGCAGAAACACTTTGAAAACCTCTCTTCTCTGTCTGCACAGATAAAACCACTGTATGTGGCTGATTTGTCACATTCCTTATGCGGTCACTCTTTCTAAACATGTGACAGACAGAGATCTGCATATCATGAGCCATGTTAATGCACAAATTCAGCTCCTTTACATTAGCATTTAATGCCGTCCAAAAGGCTAGGCATATGCACTGCTTTGTTTATTAATTTGAATAGGTCCCGCCAAGGTTGGGATTTACAGCACCAAATCCTGATAATCAGACAGTGTAGGCCTGAACCGAATCAAGAAATGGGGCTGCCCTAGCTGGGAGAAGGGCAGCAGTTAAAAGCCTGTGACTCCCACTCACCTTGTCGGTCCTGGGCTGGATACAGAGAGCTGGCTGGGACCACATGGCAAGAGAGGTAAACTTGACAGACTTTTCCTGGGTGAACCAGCAGTGGATAGAGATTTAGTGGCAGGTTTTCCAAGCTAACTGAGACTTTATTATGTAAATAATAAAATCTGATTAGGAGATTCACCTTACATAGTCATAGATGTCTACAAAATCTGAGCTAGTCACTTCAAACTTCCTTATAATCAACTGAAAGGAGAAGACACTTCAGTATACAATTTACCTGACTTATTTTAGACTAGGTGAATAGTATGTGAGTTACAGATTTTATTCTTTGTTCCTGCATAGGCAGTGAATCGACTGCATGGCAACCCGGTCAGGCATGTTCTCACAAAGTTGTGAGGATTTTCTAGAGTTAAGTTGTCTATTTCACATGTTCTCACAAGGACAGGTATGGGGAATGCTGATTCTGTCATCAGCCTCATGAAATTGTTGGTCTCTTTTGATAGGTGATAGCCAATATCCTGTACATGAGCAATAAGAATAGTGTGAAATGCTTCTGAATAGAAAATATACACTCTGGTCATCATTTGGCTCCTTGTTACCTTACAAATTTCTTGTGTGTGTGATATGATATAATTCACAAAACACAGACTGCCCAAGTTAAGATGCCATATTTAAATGAAAGGAAGCTGTTTCCAGGGTAGTCCTGGTACCAAGTTCTCAGTTTGGAAGTCTGGACAGAGAGGTTTGAATTCATAAGACATGGGACATTTCACTGCTTTATTGTCCAGCTAGGGGTTTGGTTATTGCAGGAGGAGGAGCTAAACCCAGTGAGTAAAGCCAATATTAGTTTAAGAAATATATTATAGCCCAACAGTTGCCTGCTGCATGATAAAGAAAAATAAGTAAGCACTAAATCATGAATAAATACAGCAAAACAAAAAGGCACAATACAGGAAAATAAAAGAAATGTTACACATACTATGAAAAAATGAAGCTGAGCAACTTGCTCTTCTTACTCATTGCCCAGTTTCTGGAAGAAAAATAGTGCAAAGAAATGGTTGTCTTGCTTCTTTGTGTTTTGTGGGAGTGAAATCAATGTCTTTTTTTCTTGTTAAAAGCATAAGTGGTAAGCTCAGAGTATTAGTGTTCTTTCATAGAAAATTCATAATTTTCAAAATCTTTAGAAATTGTTGAAAATATTACTGGAATTTAATTATGGAAATTACCTTTCAAATTTGGAAAAAGAATCTTAATTGTAGAACAAATAAAACTTCTACAAGAATACTTACTTGTGTAAATATATGAAGTTTCAATGAGTATGTGCTTTTATTTTATAGTACTTACCTATAAATTAATACTATGATAGAATAGCTAACCTAAAGCAGGTGCATTGTGTATTAATATTATAGTCTGTGAACTTCTACAGGCAAAATCTCTTAACTGCTTGGTAAAATGTGAAGAAAGATGTTTTCATTTCCAAGAGCTGTGAAAAGGTTTGAAATGAGGTCTTTCAGTGTTCATAGAAAACAAACCCCATGATTTTTCTGAAAAGTTTTTTCTGTTGAATTAAGATTTTTCCAGAATTTTTAATATAATATCCATAACAAAACAATTTTCAGCAATTTCTCAGCTGGAAATTCACTGGATTATCAGAAAAATTACTTCTTTAGTGATGAACTCCCTGTACACCCCAAAATGCTTGCCATTTAAGATTTTAACATGGACATCATATGACAAATTTGTAAAAGCAAACCAATTGTAAGTCCATTCCTGCCTCCATGTCGGACAGGACTCTACAACACTGAGATACTGGTTTCTCTTTGCAGAGAACGAAGAAATAAAGTCAGAAATCTCAATTCATGATTCAGTCGTTTGCCGTCTCATTTCATATTTGCTATAATACTATTCCAAGCTGGTGGTACAAGCTTGCATTCCTTTACTTTCTCTCCCTTATGGCTTCAAACTTAGTATTATCTAACTACAGCAGATAATTCCTGGCCACCTGCACTTCATGGTATGACCAGAGTAAGTTAGCTGAAAAATTTGATTTTGCAGTTGATATATAATATCCCAGCTAGACCTCCACATGCTTTACTATTGTATAAATAGCTTTATATGGTTCAGTTGCACTGATAACAAAAACATACACAAAAGAAATAGCTGATGTAGGTGTGGATTAGCTACTTTCAGAAAATTATTTAAAAAAAGAACTTGACATATACATTGCTTTTTAATTATCATTGAGTAAAAATACATTTTCTGTCTGAATAACTAATGTACTTACTTTCTATCCTATAAACATTCAGAAGGGTGTATGGGATTAAAACTTTTTGGCAATGCCAATGGTTAATGTTTAAATAATCGTAATAATAACAATACTGGCCTCATTCAGTACAAGGCACTTTAATTATTTGCCATTGAAATCTTACAGAAGGAACAGGGACGATACAGAGCAAAACACTGCAATTTGCTAATTGATGTTCTGTAGTTTTCTCCAAATGCAATGTCCACACTGTGCCCAGGATCTTACAGTCTGAAAGACTATTTGCAAAGTGGCTAAAATTGGACACAAATAGAAAATTAAATCCATGTAAATAATGATCTGCTAAAAGACATATGTATTTGTATATACATTATGTAAAGACAACCACAGGCTTAGTTTGATTAAAATCCAGCCTTAATGAAAGAACAGAGGAATGCCTACTTAGATGCCTTCAAAAGCATGAATCGTAGCAGGGTCTCCTCACACCATAATTTATTTTAAATTCTAGTAGTTGCAGCAATAAGTTTTGGCCTTATTCTTTTTCCTTCTAGAAAATATTTGAAATAACAAATAGCTCACTGATTGAGTCTATTTTAAACTTACCAAGTAAAATACTTCATATTTTTTTCTCTAGCATGTTCTCCAGTCATCCGGGAAATAAGTGTTCCTTATAAAAAGAACCACACTGAAACAATTCAGATACTTCAAAGCCTTAGGACGCCTGCCAGAACTTGCTTTAATGTATGTGTTTTGTGAAATTTAAGCGAGGGACAAAATATATATGCCTACCCTATCATTATACAATTTGCCTTTTTAAAAATTATTCTTAGGGCTAGGCATTTTCAGAGCCATAAAAATGTTTATAAATTAGATTATAAAGTGATACTATAGATCTAAGTTTGTTTAAAGCACAGGACTGGGAGTCGTAAGAACACAGACTTGGTCTGACTTCACTAATGACATGATGAGCCTTTCTGCAACCTTTAAGTTTAAACATTCATAGAAAAATGGAAGGTGGGGACACACAATTAGATATGTTCCCCTCAGAAAACCACATCCATCGTAAACTGCCATCAATCCTCCTCTGCAATTCTGTTCACCAAGATCCTCAGAGTTCTTTCTGTGAAGAAACAAGAACTGAAAAGCTCAGTCAATGTGGCTAATGTCAGTTTTATTTTCTCTACCCTTTCTTTCCTAATGAGACAAAATAAATAGGAAATTGTAATCTGCTGTTGAATGAACTAGGGTTGAATCTCTTTAGGATTCCTTTGTTCCATAGACTGTGACACCGACACTGGGATGTGGCAAGGATTTGAGTCATTACAACTTGGCTGTGTCCCAGGACATCTAAGCCTGCCATGCTGCTGCCATGCTTCCTTAAGGGAGAGTGACAACTCAAAGACTAGGCTTATTTGGGATTCAGAAATATTGCCTATGTTTCTACCAGTAACAACCACATGACAGCAGCATTGCTATCAAAAATCAGGTGTGCCACACATCATGCAAATCACTATCTAGGCAAACTATCTTTTAAACGGGAGACTGAATGTGCGCAGCTGTGTGCTGTTTTTCTAAGGGCATCAAGCAGATAAGCGTATCGAACATTTCTCTGTATCAGTGTGTTGGTCGTTGGACTCACCAAAAGCCTCTCCCATTGTAGACCCTGCCCCATTATGGAACATGCCCTCCTTTCTCATATTTAATTATTTTTGATCCTCACAAAAACGAAGGATTCTTTTTTTCTCTTGGTAAAGCCATGAGGGTCCTTCTTCTGTCATCCTGCATGTACCCAAGAAAATTTGCTTTTTCTGATGTTTGGCTTGTAGTTCGCTGGATCTTACCTCTAGTGTTCTTCATGATGGACATGACATTTTGGTTTTTTCCCCAGCAATCAGGAACCTCCCCGATCATTGTGACCTGGTATAAGATAGTAGGAAGTGGCCTCCCATTGACACTGGTCACCTTCCTTAACAGTCACAGGTGCATCCCATCCAGTGTCATTGACTTCAGTATATCCAATTGGCTTAAGTGGTCACTACCTTTGATCTTCCTCTGCTGCTGGTAGTACTTCGTTCCCCACACACAGTCACTAGAGGTCTGAGAGGACTGAGGGCAGAACTTGCTAGTCAAGACCAATGCAAAGAGAACATTGGTTGTCTAAGTCTTTTTCCACTGTCTTTTGGAGGGTCACGTATAAGACAAAGCTCTGCCTGCAACAGGAGCTATGCAGCTAGGTGTTAACTTGCAGGACGTGCCCATTGCCATCTATGCCTTTCCCAGTCACTGGCAGAATTGGGGAGAGCAGTCTGAGCCCCTGTGCCCTCTGTCCTAATCTCCAGAGCCCTGTAATCACCCTTGATCTGCTCAGGACCTCCCTGGTCAATAGTATTGGTGTTGAAATGAATGAGCAGCAAAAGAGAATGGTCTGTGGGCTGGACAGTAAATGAGATTTGTACTGGGAAAAGGCATTAGGCATTGACCTGGCAGTGCAGAGTCTTAGCACCGGTCTGCACTTGCCTTGGCCTGAGCTGGTTGTAGCTTGGTTTAACAGTTGTGCAGTGGTCAGTGACTGCTGCCTGACCTGTTTTAGCTTGAGTGATGGGAAACTGTATGTGGTAAAGGCCTGACAGCCCCAGGGAAGCCGTGTGCAACAAACAACAGCCCCTGGGGGTAACAGGGACTGGAGGATGCTGAGGGGCATCTTTCAAACTTCAGCTGGGAAGCAATGAAAAGAAAGCAATGCATTTCGAGAAAATGTGGGAAAATAATCACAATTGCACTGAAGTTTGAGGAGAAATACATCATTGACCTCATGCTCCTCCTGGGAAGGGAGAGGAAGAAACTTGCTCTTCATAAACATCATATACCTCCCTCCAAAGACCCTGGGATGCCAATGACACCTCCCCCTCCCCCTCTCCCTCCCCCCCCCTTCCTTTCTTGGAAAACGAAATTTCCATCCTTAGGCCCCAAGTGTCAGTTTTTAGTAGAACAGCGTTTTTGTGTAACAAATTTACCTGCATTATTAACAAAGCTTTTCTATGTTAATTTGGACTATGAATGTTAGTATTACACAATTTGGACTTCTAAGTTGTTAAAACATAAATTGGACTAACAATAAATTCTTAGATCCATAGCTATGGTGTGTTTCCCTTGGCTCACAACAAGATGCAGAGGACTGTGTCCTGTTCTGCTTCACCACTGTCATCGCACTGGATCTGGCAGCCCCCTGCAGCCCCGAGGAGTGCCTCTGGGCCCACTGTGAGCAAGCCTCTGCACCAGATGTGGATTATTGGTTTTTTATCTTATTATACAAAGTATGTTTGGATAATTCTATTCTGGGTAACAAGTCTGATTAATCAGCCTGAATCAAGCAGTCTGCTTTACTGAATTCTCAGTGAGTAGCACTTTACAGTATAAGCTGCTGCATGATATAACAAACTGCTAGAAAAGTGTTTTTCAAGATCTTCTTCAAGGTACAATTTTTCTACTGAGCATTCAGCTACTTCAGTGTGAGATAAACCTAAGCAGATCAGAGGATAAATCTATTATACTTCTAATTTCAGTGGTGTGCACACAATGGTAACCCAAAAGCAGTCTCTTGTATTGTGCTAATGCAGAGTGACCTGGAGATCATAAAAGGGGTTGTTCATAATGACTATTTTGATGAAGATTTATTAAAATAAGTCATACGTTTTTCTTGCAGACCCACACAGGTAGGCTATCACCTTTGAGTGAGTATACCTGTACTGGCTCTGCAGTGGTGAAGAAACAAACTGTTCTACATTTTATATAATGGATATACATAGACACCTATATGCACACACAGACACACAAATTCTGTGTGTGCAAAAAATGCAGGAAGGAAAGAGAATGGCTCAGTGGTTCTAGCACTGAGCATTAGATTTGTTAAAAAAACTTTAAAATAAAATACTATAGAAAAAAGAAGAAAGCCATTATCTGTATCATAGAGTATGATTCATGCTGAATGATTATTTATGCTTACTTCTTCTAAAAAAAAGACTAACATAGAGTCACAAAACCATACCCTGTTTTTCCATAAAGTCGAGTGTTAATTTTATTTCTCCTTTTTTAATGAGTCTGGCATATATAACTCAAATAACAGAAGAATCTTCTTAAAAAGTGAAATTTCTTGAAGAGCGCTTTAGAACCAAAGGTGTGCACTTCTGATGACAAATGCAACTTTTTTTTTTAATTATTATATCAAAGACTACAGCACAGTATGCCTTTTACAACAAATATTGCCTAGAGGTCTAAGCAAAGATTCACATTTGGTGGATTTTACAGAATGGAGTTCCCCAGACACTGAAGTTTTATTTCTCACACATTCTTGTATGGTGTCTTGGCATTAACAGATGAGTTTCTCTTGGAGATCCTGTGTACACTGCTTGTCTCACAGAACATTTTCATGTATAACTCATTAAAAGTATGTTCAAATACATCATGTGCTTCAGTGTTTTGAATTTGCAATAAAAAATATAGCCATTAGAGGTATTTCAAGCACTAGCTTGAAATATTTCTCATGGATTCCAAAATATATTTTTTTATTTATATTCTTGATTTTCCATTTTCCTCATATGCCTACACAAGCTCTTGGAATTGTTTTTGCATTAAGACACCAGCTAGAAGAGAATTAGTTACAGCTCAGTAATTTAGGTGGCACAATAATACTTCCTGGACTGGTCAGAGACGTCTGTCCACTTTACTGACTAAAACATATATAGTTCATCTGTTCCTTATATGTAACTATCTGCCACGACATCATTTCTGGAGGGTTATATATATTATGCTTCTCACATTATGGAGAAGTTATCTGTTTATCTGTTTCTGTGCTGGAGGTTGCTGCTCCCTTAACAGGGGTGGCTGACTTCATACGTAACCATTACTGAACTTCTTTTGCCTATGCTCCAAGTATATTAGCATGAAATGAAATCAAAATCCTTTTTACCTTAACATTGGGTTACAAACTGCAGGAGTCCAGGAACTGACTCAGAGTCCTTCAGTGGTCCCTTCTTCCGTAAGCTGTGTTAGTGAATAAAGGGTCTGTAAGTTCTTCTGAAACTAGCATTTGTGGTCCATAGAGACCCTGACTCTAACTCAGGATGTTTCCCAGGTATGTACAAGGTGAATTAAATTTTTTAAAGTTAGATGGCTTTTGAAAGTCTCAAGGGTAACGAAGGAGTAGCTAGCTCAACCACATGATGAGTGAAAACAAATTCATTTTACCTGAACTTGGGTTGTCATCCTAAATTAATCCCTAATGTAGTCAAATAGATAGCTAGCAGCACATCAGTGCAGAGAATTATTCGTGTACTTCAGTGCTGGTGCATCCAATGCAGTAACAATTTATAATCAAATAAAAGCGAAAAAGGGAAAGCTGGATTAAAACTGCAACCCAAGCTGCCTCTGAGTCATGGGCTTTTGCTAACTTTGGGCTAAAATATAGCACTTGTCATCTTATCCATGCTTACGACAGCCTCAGCAATGTTTAAGATGAACAAACAGCTTTCACTTCAAAATGGATTTCAATATGACAGGGATAAGAAATATATAATGCAACTAGAAGGGTGTCTGTGAGTCAGTCAGATCTATGCCTCTAACGTAATAAATTATATTTGTTAGCAAAAGGACTTTCAAAAAAGTTTTAAGCATTCCCTACATGCTACCAGCTATGGATCTGGTCCCCTCAGAGTGTTGGTAGAGATTTGGCTTTGAACAATACAAGGCTTTAAGCTTGAAACATCAATATATGTCAGACTTACACTTTGTAAGGCAGAAGATATATGATTCTTATTGTCATAATGATTGGAGGTGTAAGAGTCCTTATCTCCAAGCTATATTATCCTGCTTCTGACAGCTACCAAGAATCTGTGTCCTACAGAGAACCAAACAGGCACTTTATTAACAAAGTTTTTCAGATGAAAAAACCTGCTCTCAGCTCTTCAACACGCCAAGAAAGTATACGCTCAAATAATTTCTTCTGCTTGTGAAAAGAATAGTGTGCCAGCTAACTGAACAGTACATGAATGCCATTCAGTAGACACTGTGCAGAGTCAAGACTATCCCAAAATATTTTCAAATAAAATATGAGGCAAATTAAGTGTGGGAAGGAAAATTATATAAGGGACTGAATTAACTTGTGGGTAATCAATATACATATTTTTCCATGGTTTAAATTACAGACTACCTCTGCATGTTATAGGAAATTACTGAAATGAATGGAAAAGTTGTGAGAAGGAAGGGAAGGAAGGCTGCAATGCAGGAACAAGAACTAGTCAGGGAATGGCATCATTTATGACAAGAAATCTAAAAACGAACCATG
The DNA here is from genome assembly GCF_000690835.1 of Fulmarus glacialis. NCBI lineage: Eukaryota > Metazoa > Chordata > Aves > Procellariiformes > Procellariidae > Fulmarus > Fulmarus glacialis. The sequence continues at coordinate 8,066 of NW_009196136.1, read as the reverse complement.
GACATGGTTTTTAAATTACATTTATTGCATGATTTGACCAAATTGGGGAAAGCAGGTGGAGGGTGGTGCTGGAGCCAACCACCAAGTGGCAGAAAGTGTAGGAATCGACCTGACAATATCTACATCCAATTTTACCTGATGAGACTTTTCTCTTCTTCTTTGTTACTGCCTGGGAGAAGTCCTCCCCTTGGATGAGGCTGCAGAAGGTGTATGTGAGTGTGGGGTGGAATGGGAAGAGGTTGAGGAATGTGGTTTCACTGTACGTACTCCCTACAAGTAAGTAGGAAGGAGAGGAAAGAAAAAAATTCTTTGTGAATGAAGAGGTACATGATCTGGAACTCATTTTGCCTTTTCCCTAATCTTCTGTTTGGATATATTTGATCTTCCCACATAGTTACATAGAAATGAGAAAATTAATTAAGTGAATTTGGTAAACCTCAGTGCAATCTAGCACAATTTCTATGTCACTGCATATTTCAAAACTGTGCATTCCTCCTGTTCCAACACCTCAGTCCTTCCAGAATGAGATATGATGTAATCATTTTGGATTTTAGAATTGTTCTCAAAGTCCTTGAACATCACAGGAACAAAAAACAGGCAACATTGTTCTGCCTGGAAATCTCAAATGTGCTTCTCTTGCATACTATGTGTATTCCTCTCAGGCTCAAGATTTTTGCTGGCCAGTAGATGCACAGGCTGCAAACCAGCATCCTGCATACTGGGAGTCCGAGACAGCTGATAATCTATACATGTTCTCTTTGCTTAGGCCTGAAGTTATGGCTTTATATTTCAGGCAGTATCGCCATTGTCTCAATGGTTTTTAGTAAGCAAAAATCCTTAGTCAGTCTTTTTGATACCTGGCTTAAATAGCTTGCTAAATTGCTAGATCACTAGTTTACTAAACTAGCAGTCCAAGCTAGTTTGAGAGACAAATCCAACACTTTTGGTTACCAGTTGTTAAAAGGTGATAGGTTAAATTCCTAAGTATTAGAATTGCCCCACAGTTTGGACAGAAATTCTCAAGTCAGACAGTATAAAGACATTTGTGTTGTAAACAAAAATCTTTAAGAACAGTCTCAGCATTACAAAAATTCAGTCTAAAGAGGCGTTCCAGTTGTCTGGCACAAAAATGATGACATGACAAAACCCACAGAACTTGAAAAATAATAATTTTTTCATTAAAGCAGCAGAAAATCCAAAAGAACAGTTTCAAACTGTGGCTTTATCTACTATTAAAAGATCTGTAACAAGCAACTTCCAAAACCAGCATGAAACCTAATTATAGAATGTCTTTGCTGTAGCTGTTTCTATTTACATCTCTTCAAGCACAGAAGCAAATAATCCAGGCTTTCCTACCACATCAGCATGTTCCTGACCTTTCTCTATGACATTTCTGAATGAATTTACTGCATTTTGAAGACTGGTGCTGTTGGCATTGGGGTTTATGACAAAGCTTCAGCTTACTCCATTGGAGAAAAACTATACATAATGTCAGATACGTGATTGATTACGTAGGAATTCTTTTCCCCTGTGCATTTCCCTCCTGTACGGACTTTTTTTCTCTCCTTTCAGCCCCTTCAGAAAACCAAAGTCCCTCCTTCTGAGCAGTAGCAGAAGCAGCAACAACGGGTAAGATGCAGGTGTATTTGCCACCACAGTACCTCCATTTGCTACTTTACTGCGTGTGGCTATCCTCCTAGAAGGTACTCATCACACCTCTTCACTCACCAGGGCATTGTCTCTCAAGATTATCTTCAGTCATTTGAAATACAAATTAATGTTTATTTTTATTTGTATTAACTCTTCTCATCAAACACTGTTGGACCACAAAAAAATTGTTAAAAAAAGAGGGATACTGAATCACCACTCTATACAGGAATCTATTTCTATTCGGAAATTAATTATACTGGAGTTGTAGGAGACATACAACATAATTGGTGGTAGCTATTACAATATGTTCAATCTGGCGGCTCTGATATCCATCCTTCTGTCATTGTCTGGGCATTTCACTCACATACATATGATTCACAGATATATTCTTAATATGGTGGGTACAGAGTTATGAGAGATGTAGAATTGTGGTATTTGCAGTGTTTTGCCTTTTTCATAAAAGCATACAGGGCTAGGGGCTCAGATTGCATAAAACTTGCATACAAATGAACTATATTTCAAAAAACAGGAAAAAAAAGACAGTTTGTTCTCTTATTTGCTACTGCTTTTATTGGAAGAAAGATGGATGCTTCAGGAACAAGCAGACCTGTGGCAGCAAGACCCCTTCATTTAAAGTTTGAGTTTCTTTTGTTACTGATCCTGCCAGCAAG
>NW_009196136.1:1587-5714 GCF_000690835.1 Fulmarus glacialis | reverse complement strand
GAAAGAGGGTGAAAACTCTCCTCTGTAATAAAACTTTCCTCTGAAAAATGACCTGGCAGTTCACAGGCTACTGCTGTCTTTCAGAACCTTTCATCTCTGATGCACATCCCCTTAAATTATCATTATGGTCTAGATTTGCTCAGGTATTCAAGAACTTAGGTGGAATTTGAGTTGCAATACAGTCATTCAAAGTCTCTCTTCCTAGGGCAGTGCCACACCACTGGTATGTAAAATAACACTTTCTGGCCCAATTAGTAGTTAATTAATTGATGTAAATTAGAACAACTGATCTAAGTTTCATTTCTCTCTAGAAGTTTATTTATTTACTTCAAGTCAAGATGTTCAGCACCAGTGTCTTAGAGTTTTAACCACTTGAATTCAGGGTCAGACACATTGTTATATATATCGGATATTTTGTAATTCTCTCAGTTGGAAGTGATTGCCTCTGACCAGTCGAGCCTAAGCTTCTTTCCTAGCATTTCCTATTCTCTAGCTTAGACAGACAGTAACAGTCCCCATGTATTTTATTTGGAGCCTACACAGGCTTGTTAATGTGACAGGTTACGTGAAAGTTAGACTTTTCAATGCTCAGTTTCTGTTTAAATTTTGCCTACTGTGGTTGTTCATACTACAGACCATCCTGACTTATTGAGTAAACGACCTACTTTATTTTTTGTTTCTTTTGATTGTTTACACATAGATTCTACTGCTGCTTTGCAATGTTAAGTAGTTTATTAATTAGCTTGAACTGTACACATGCTTTTCAATTTGCCCTTTAAGGTGAGTAGTATGTGTTTTTACACTACTTCCTTGCAGTCACTGTTTTTCCCCACTCCAGTAATGGCATCTGTACTAATCTTTTCAAAATTATAACATATGTTTCAGGTTTTACAGCTTACTGTGAATCCCTTGAGCTGAATATATAATCATTTGTGAAAGGCTATGTTTGTGACATTTCTTATCTTTACTTTAACATTGATTTTATTTGTCTTATATTATTCTGCACAGAATAGTAGTCATGATGTGTTTCTGTGTCAATATCCTATGAAAAGACAGCAGAATTAGTTATATCAAGGCTGGGTTAGTGACATTGTCTCACGTTGTCAATAGCAGGTTTCTATAGCTCAGAATGAGATTATAAGCTTCTGAGAACAATAGTAAAAATAGCCTTGCAGGGATTTAAAGTGTTGGTTTTTTCAGTCCTAATGCCTTAAGACTGTAACAAGAAGCTTTCTGGGACTCTAATAATCAGTGTTCCAGATTAACAGTATGGTTAGTTGATGAGCAGATACAGTCACAGATGAATTAGATGACCTGTTCAGACCGTAAAAAATGTACCTTTGAAGCATATGCTTACCATTGTCATGGAAAATGTGTTCAAAAGAAAAGAAATAAAAAATGAGACTAATTGCCTTGCACAATCCTCCTGTGACTTTACAACTATCACAGTATTAAAGTCATTGGGGAAAAAGTCTTACATTATGAAATGATTCTAAACATATTTAGATTCCATTGTTTAAGTTGTGTTTGCTTGTCCAAAAGATAATAGTTTATCACATTCTTGCTTTCTTTGGGAAGGTTCATTGAGGAACATTATATTTGACTTTTATGAAATCATAATATTCTACGTGGGAGACCTAAACAAATAGCAGTTTGTATGTGCAGAATGCTGATACAGAAAGATCAAAGGTATACAGGCAGAATATATTTGTGTATTTGAAAGTTGGTTCCTTTTCAGGCAAACTTTAAAGTGAGCAAAAAGCATGACTTCTCAGCAGCTATTCATTTATCAAAATTTGAAAATACTTAGAAAACTGCAAATTTTTGCATTTTTCTTTCAAGGGAAAAATTACCTTTCTGCACCACATCTCACAGATTAATTACCCACAGAACAGGGTGGGTTGACAGAGAGTATGCATATTCCTTTTACCATCTTTCAGCTCACCATTTGGTAAAATGAAAATATCCAAACAGTTCTGAGGTTTTCACAACATCAGAAGATGATACACGATACCTCAAAGTCTAGGCAAGGAAATGGGTTGTGCAAAAGTCATGTTTTCTTACATCTGCACTTCTAATGTGCCAGAGAAGTGTACTTATCTCAGCACAACTCGCTAGTCACTTCTACCTGAAGTCTTATTCACAAATAGGTCTCTCTGAAGGACCAAGATAAAGGAAGACAAAGGCCTTTTTGAGTACAAACTGTCATTCACAGGCTGTAACAGGAACAAGAAGATGATTCATGATCAATATAGCACTGTGAGTTGCTTCGTATGAGTTATGTACATAGACCTGTACAGTCAACAGTGCACCCACAAAGTTTGACTCACCTCTTTTATGGTGCTATCATCCTCAATTGTAGGAATTCACAATGACAAAAATCTCCAAATTTTCCCACGTTGCAAGCAAAGTTGTCTTAAATATGAATTTGTAATTAAGTTTATAAATAGCAACTTGGAAAAAATGTCTTCTTTCCTTTCCACTCCACCTGTAAAGCTGGTGGGGAATGACAGAAGAATTGAAGAGTTGTTTACAGCCAGGATAGACTGAAAAGTCTCATAAAATAGCACTCAAATTGACAGTTTTCCTTTAACTGTCATGGGATTTCTAACATAACTCTCAGATCTTCCTCTCCATAAGTTTTTTTTTTCCCTTTTTTATGAAACTTATGGAGATCATCCTTCAGTTTCCTTGTCCCGTCTCTGTAATGATAATCTATATGTTGATGAAAATAAAGTATGTTTATACTCCCTGCTTGCTATGCTCACTGCAACAATTTGAATATTGTCTCTCTTGAGAAGAAGAAAAACTGCGTTGACCAGTTAATATTCAAACTGTATTGAAATCTGTTGTGTTTACTAGTTTTCATACTCTAGTTACACCAGGCTGCACTTTGGAATTAAAGCAAATGTAATAGGCATTTTGCTGAATCTCTGCAATAGCTATAATAACCAAAGCATGCAAAAAAGTTAGGTAAATAATTTTAGTATAATTTATGTGTTCTTCATGCTTAAACTAGTTTCTGTTCTTTGTTACTGAACTCTTCCAAAAAGATTGATGAAATTTCTTAACAACATACATTACTCTGTGATCTTTCAGTACTCTTGCAGTTTTAGCAAGCTCCTACATGCTGCCACTAAATAATGTGATCATTTTTGCTGCATTTTCTCTGAAGAAAATAAGACCACAGTTATATAAAGCAGTCCGCAGATGTACTGCTCCTGCCTCAGAGAGCTTGTTTCCATAATGTAAACTGGAGACTGTATAGGGAGAAAGAGAGTGGAAATAATTAATAATAGAAACAGACATATTTGCAGAAATTATCAAATTCTATGTTGTAATTTCTTAGTAATTATAATCTGTTGCACATTAGCTGGCTAGCAATTATTTGGCTTTCTTAATTTAATCACAAAGAGTAATATTGTGCCCCTACATATATTGGAATATACCATGCTGATTCCAGACCAGCTCTCAAATTTATTGAGAACATCTGGCATTTTGATCCTGTTCTCTTGAGTTACTGCACCCTTCTCACTTGCTGTAGCCTAAAAATTTTATAAGGAAGCTCACCACTTCATCTTTGAAGTCACTACTGAGACATAAAATAGAGTCCTACTACTGAGAATGTATTTAGCTGTGATTAGAAACCACTATTTTTCCTTGAATATGTTTTTTTTCATAGAGGTGTAGTTTGTTCAGGCCTCATTTGCTGAGGTTTGGGGGTTTTATTTTTCTTTTTTTTAGGAATGCCATATGAGGCAGCATCAAATATATGACAAATGTGAAGATAAAATGTTGATGTCTTTTTCCCTTACTTTTATTCCTTTTTATTTCCTCGATTCTCTAAAAGCTGGAAATGAGATAGATAGATTCCATGATTTTTGGTGAATTCATATGATGTATTTATCACCTCATCTCCTATCTAATTAGATCTTCCTTTTTCTTTTTTAAAGAATATTTTAGTTTCAAAGTCATGCTGACTAGTCTATAATTCCCTAGATTAGGGTTTTTTTTAAAAAAATAGGTAGAGCATTTGTTCTTTTTCCGGTCTATTAGGATTTCACCTGTCATTGAGTTCTCAAAGATAATCACTAATGCTTTTGAAATTGCTTTGACCAGTTTCTTAA
>NW_009196136.1:0-1556 GCF_000690835.1 Fulmarus glacialis | reverse complement strand
GAAATTCAACAAAGCATGTTTACTCAATTTTCAGATCATCTAAATTACTTTTTTCCCTTCTCTAGATTACATTCCTTGTCCCGGTGCTGTACTCCAATTCCTTGTAGTTAATTTAACTGTCGGCTTATATTTGGAATTTTTTTCTGAAAATTCAAGTAAAACTATTTCAGCATTTTTTTTCATCATCCATAACTTTTTTTGAAGTACAAATATATAGGATGTTGTCAACTAATGTCTGTAGGCATCCACCTATTTTAAGCAATGAAATACTTTCAAACTTTGAAAGTTTCATGAAATGTAAACATTTCAAATTCTGACAAAAATCATAGGGTTTTTATATAATTTTTATTTAATCCATTTAATTATACTCATTGCCAAGATCAGAAGAAGGAGATAAAATGTAAGATTAAAGTTTAGAAGATAAAAAGAATGGAAAAGGAAAATATGAACAGGAATTGGTCCTTGTTCTCCTAAGCTGACCAAAAAGAACACCACCCAGAACAAGTAGTAAGACTGCTCCAATTTGGAGGTTGCTAATTAGTCTAAATCTCAAGCTGTGGAATGAAACAAGTAACAAGTGTCTGTTGCTCTTACCAGGTGGTAAGAGCTGCTATGGGAGCTTCAGTTGAACTGTGTAAGCCTCACACACTGCTCAACAATGACATAATCAATACAGTAGGAATGGCTGTCCCTACTCAAAACTCTTGCAACCATTCCCAGTGGCGTGATTAACTCAGCTCTGTTTGCTACTAAATTGATAACCCCCAATAGACATTACCATCAGTGAACCGGTTTGAGAGTTCTGCTTCACACCAGCTTTCTAAGATACGTCTTCAATGGCCTTTTTTCCCCAAAAGGTGTTTATTTGCAGCTTACAGGATGGAGAATTTTTGCTATCCCTTGATTAGAACTTTCTTTAGATATGATATTGTTGACTTTTGAGTTCACTGCAAATATCCCAGTTCTGGAAGCTGTGGTTTTTTTGCGGTTTGATCATTTTTTTGTTTTTTTTAAAATGTTTTTATTTTATTCAAACCCACAGAATTTTAATGGAGTTCAACAGCTCCAGTAGAGCCCCATTAGAAGATATAAAGCTATATTCCTCAGCCCAATGCCAGGTGCCAGTCATCAACACTGCATAAGTTAAATTTGTAATTTAGTTTCTGAAGTGTCATCCTTCCTGTTCTAGGAATTCAGCTATTGTAATTTTCCTGGTTTCAGCTGGGATAGAGTTAATTTTCTTCCTAGTAGCTGGTATAGTGTTGTGTTTTGGATTTAGTATAAGAAGAACGTTGATAACACACTAATGTTTTAGTTGTTGCTAACTAGCACTTACTCTAGTCAAAGACTTTTCAGTTTCCCATGCTCTGCAAATGAGGAGGTGCACAAGAAGCTAGGAGGGAGCATAGCCAGGACAGATGAACCAAACTGGCCAAAGGGGTGTTCTATACCATATGACATCATGCTCAGTATATAAGCTGGAGGGAGTTGGCCGGGGGGCAGTGATAGCTGCTCAGGGACTTGCTGGGCATTGGTCAGCAGGTGATGAGCAATTG
>NW_009196135.1:966-1295 GCF_000690835.1 Fulmarus glacialis | reverse complement strand
GGTGAGCCCTGTGCGCAGCCTCACGGGGCCCCACTCCGAGGGTCTCTGCCATCCCCCTGGCCTTGCTTGCACAAGTCCTTGGCCAGGTCGTGGAAGAAGAAGCGCAGCTTGCCCTGCACCAGCTGCCGGTAGGTGAGGAAGATGCTGGTGACGTGGGTCTGCTCCATGGAGCGTGGGGAGCAGCCTGGCTCCCAGGGTCCTGCCTGAGGGGCGAGAGTGGGACAAGGGGGTGACAAAGCTGTTGTGCCCAGCGCAGCTGGCACCTGCGCCAGGGTGGCCTGGCTCGTGTGGGGGATGTCTCACCTCCCAGCTGAAGGGCTGCAGGAGCA
>NW_009196135.1:0-924 GCF_000690835.1 Fulmarus glacialis | reverse complement strand
AAGCTGGCGCAGCTGCCTTGCCCCGCAATCCTGTGTCACCTGGCCCTGGGCCCCTGCCGCGGCACGCACCAGCAGTGCTAGGTCGCACAGGATCTCCCGCCGCTTGGTTTCATTCTGGGGGAGCAGGCAGTGAGTGGGCTGGCCCCCCCAGGCCTGATTTATTCCTCTGCCCACCCTAGGTCTGGATGGGGTCCTCCACCCCCCTGTGCTGCCAGCTATGCCCACAGGCATCTTGTTCAGCATTTCTGGTGCCTGTGCCAACCCAGGGGCTCCTTCTCCAGCCCTGTGGGCACCCCAGTGCCAGCACCGTCCTCCCGGCCCCTCTCACCGATTTGGATTTCCACTGCTGGAGGCTGAAGTCCACCAACGGCAGCACCGTGGGGCAGCTGAGTGCGGGCAGTGCCTGGCAGTGGCCCTAGGGGGGAGAGGAGATGCCAAGGTGAGATACTGGGAGCTGTGCCCGTCCCTGGCCTTGGGTTTTTGGGGGGGACTGTATCCTCACCGCTTTCTTCTCCATGTCCTTGGCCTCCCCGATGTACTTCTGGATGAGTCTGTTGTCACAGACCAGACGTGTGGGGCTGGCACGGCCCTCTTCCATGTGCAGGAGGAAGGATGTGAGGAGGAGCAGTCCTGGGGGAGACGGGGTTACCTTGGCCACCGTGCCGCCCTCCCTGGGCAGCCCCAGCCCAGAGCCGTGCCTGCAGCGGCAACCCCTCATCCCAGCCTGGTGGTGCCCTTGACGGCCCTGTGGTGGGGGGGTGCAGGGGGAGGTCTAGGGGGGCTGAGGAGAGCCCCTGGTGCTGCCCTGTGGTCAGTCAGCCAGTGCTCACTGGGGAGAGCTGAGGTTTCCCTGCTATGCCGGAGGCAGGTGGTGTGTGCCGAGGGGCCGCACAGCCGTGTCTGTGCCAGGTTTTTTGGCTCAGC